>NC_143228.1:6666666-6969696 GCF_030267445.1 Bombyx mandarina | reverse complement strand
GGTATATTATCGGTAATTCGTGTCTTACAAAACGTAATTCCCTAGGATTACTTTCAGCAAGTTGCGTAACTAATGAAGTAACTTGTGACACGGGTCGGGCCCTGGGATCGACGTAATCAAATTAATGAGAAAACTTCACTTCAATTTAGGGATTCCTGCCTCAATCTTTAGGATATTTGGCAGCGGTCAAATCGAGCACTTGACCATACTAAAAATATCCCGAGGGGCACGTTTATTGTATTAGGGGTACTTGAGCACTTCCTTAACCGACAAGGGATAGCATTTAATTTTATATCACTGAAAGTGTCTTGTTAGGCAGAAAACTATTCGGTTAAGATGTCATTGAATACGAAAAATCACAACTAAAGACCGCTTTATCAATCATCTATTATTAAAGTGGTAATAATTAGATTTCATAATTAGCCACTATTTTATTATATAAGATATAGAGCTTTAAATCTGAAACCAAATCATTTTCTCGTCTTTGATGAGCTAACATTGTAAATTTAATCATAATGATATATAACATATGTAGGGAACAAGGAAATCTTATTTATGTTTTTTCATTGCTAGGTTGAATACTATAGCTACTCTAAGCATACATATACAATTCAATCATTTCAAACTTCATAGATAGTACTACTTGGATAACTCATAGTGAAAATATCCGAAATTAGAAATTCAATCTTTTTACAAATCCAACGTTCTTGAATTTAAACGAGGTTATTAAATTACATAGCAATTAACAGAAAAGAACAGTGATAATCTAGCGAATATGATCAACTCAAATGTTCACTTGAGGCCTTTGATCTGATTAATGTAATTCGGTAATTAGATTATAAGCTTTACGAAACCATTTATTTTTGAGGAAAAAAGTAAGTACTATGTATTTTCTTGTAAAATACAAAGGGCTTTTTCATTAGCGTACATACTGAATATGTTATTTAATACATATGTGAAGATAAAAAACTGGATATTCGTGAAAGAACTGTGAAATATAATTTTGACGAGGATCTAGCAGCATTGTGAAGTTCAAATCATAAATTATACTACTGACGTAACATTTCCCGAAGTTTTCTAGATTCCGCATAGATAAGTTTCAATTCGTCTCAAGTTTTTTTTTGCCAAGCGTTTTCAATAACGAATAACGATGTAAGGTGTTAAAGTTTTATCAAAACGTAATTTGGGTATGTTTATGAAGTTTGCGACACACAGTTTTCCAAATGTATTTTTTGGTATGCAGCCAACATCTAATGAAATGAAAATTTATATTGCTCAGTTTAACTGTCCGAATAATGTTTAGCAAACCGGATAAGCTATCGCCGTTTCTTTATATTGTAGCAGCCTTCAAACTTAAACGTAATTAGAAATTCGTTTGATTTGTCTTTTTTATTATTTAACTAACTGACCTGGCAGACTTCGTAGTGCCTCAATCGATAAATAAAAGACCTAACTTTTGTATAAAATAAATTTAAAAAAAACAATTGGAATCTTCACCTTTTAAACCTTTTTTGGACTTCCACGAATAATTCGAGACCAAAATTAGCCAGATCGGTCCAGCCGTTCTCGAGTTTTAGCGAGACTAACGAACAGCAATTGATTTTTATACATATAGATAAGGCAAAAACTGTGACTGACGACCCTTTCGAATTTTGGGCAGATTTCAAAGTCAATAAATTAAACAATGATAATAATTTTATTACACGATTTATGTATTTCTTGTTTTTTTTTTCAGTATTGGATATGGCTTCTTGCAATGCCATTACTGCTAGCAACAGGCTTAAATCGATTCGAAATTCAATAACGTTCCACTAATACAGTGGAAATTTACTGAAACATCACTGGACTTTTTGGAAAACTTGATAAGCTATGTCCACCGATCTCATTTCAGTTACTTGTGGATAGTGGATGACATAACTTTAGTCCTCCCGTTCCCACCAACCTTCTTCTTCTTCTCAATAGTGTCACTCTTGACAGAGTGGTCGTGGTCGTCATGTAGTGTTGTAGGGGGCATTGGGGGACTTGATGCATCTCACGATGTCCCGCTATTTCTCCCTGCTCGAGGCCATTCTACTGCACTCATTTGGGGGACCACCCACGAATTAGACTATACAATTCATTCCTTCTTAGCTTAGCGGATAATTTGTTGTAATCCCGGCAACCACATTACACAATGCGAGTTTACATAGCATACCAGTTTCCAACACGTCAAACCTGTTTTTGACTTCCAATTGGAAGTCATCTGGGGGCTCCAAGATTTGTTGCCTAGTTGGTCGCAAGCTAGACTTTACCATACGCGATCTCTCCAGCTTAATGTCGATATTTAGGGTGCCGCGTACCAGCCGGTGATCGCTGCCGGTCTTAACCCTATTAATCACGGTGACATCCCTAAATATGTGCCGCTTATTCGCTAAGATGAAGTCTATTTCATTTCTAGTCTTCCCGTCTGGGCTTTGCCAGGTCCATTTTCTGTGGAGTCCTTTCTTGAAGAACGAATTCATCAAGAAAAGCCCCCGCATCTCGAGAAAATTTACCAGCATTTGACCTCGGGCATTCCTAGAGCCAACACCGTGGGGTCCTAATACAGGCTCTCCACATTCTTGTATCCCTACTTTTGCGTTGAAATCCCCCGTCACTACGGTATAATGGGTCTTGGTTGTGCGTTCGATGGCTCTTACGATATCATCGTAAAAGACCGCGCAAACTTCGTCAGAGTATGTCGATGTGGGAGCGTATGCTTGCACAACTTTTATTGAGTATCTACTGTTTAGTTTTAGTATAAGATACGCAACCCGCGACGACACACTACTGACTTCCGTAATGTTGTTGACAAGGGATTTGTGGACAAGGAAACCAACATGTGTACTATGTGTACATAGTATCATTGAAACATACTCAAAATTAACAAAACCAATCAAATAAAAAAGATACATTAAAAGTAATTATCAATTGAATACATTTCAAATATTCCATTCAACTGATACTTACTTTGAACCAACCATTATTATTATTGTTTAGTCCGCAAGTGAACCATGGTACAATGGTTCAAGTACCGACAGTCATAACGGTCTGTTAATGCCTTCATTAATGATGGTGAGGCTAGTTGTGGGCTCACACAGACAGATACTGTCATCGCGTCTATCTCTACATCGAAATTAAAGTAATTCATTTCAGCAATGGAATGAATTTTAAGGACTGACAAATTAGGTCAGAATTACCAGTCGTTGGGGAACAACAAAGGAATGACTTTCTATAGGTCAGGAAATACTGCTTAGTAGACGAACATCCTAATGTTATTGTTTCGAATAGATAGCACAACTAAACTTTTCATCCAATAAGTTCCATTCTATGATAACTGCTACAATAATAATTTCAGACAGTGAAGAGACAAGACAATGTGAATGCCATATAAATATTACTGCGTTATTAAAAAACGTAACTCTGAGCTTACACTCGATCGAAGTAGTTTCAGAGTTAGATTCAGACCACCGTCCCGTCGTTATGAAGCTCGGTCGCGCTCCCGACTCCGTTCCCGTCACGAGGACTGTGGTGGATTGGCACACGCTGGGCATCAGCCTGGCTGAATCTGATCCACCATCGCTCCCGTTTAACCCGGACTCTATCCCGTCTCCTCAGGATACCGCTGAAGCCATAGACATCTTAACGTCACACATCACCTCAACATTAGATAGATCATCGAAACAAGTTGTAGCGGAGGACTTCCTTCACCGCTTCAAATTGTCCGATGATATTAGGGAACTCCTTAGAGCTAAGAACGCCTCGATACGCGCCTACGACAGGTATCCTACCGCGGAAAATCGAATTCGAATGCGTGCCCTACAACGCGACGTAAAGACTCGCATCGCCGAAGTCCGAGATGCCAGATGGTCTGATTTCTTAGAAGGACTCGCGCCCTCCCAAAGGTCTTACTACCGCTTAGCTCGTACTCTCAAATCGGATACGGTAGTAACTATGCCCCCCCTCGTAGGCCCCTCAGGCCGACTCGCGGCGTTTGATGATGACGAAAAAGCAGAGTTGCTGGCCGATACATTGCAAACCCAGTGCACGCCCAGCACTCAATCCGTGGACCCTGTTCATGTAGAATTAGTAGACAGTGAGGTAGAACGCAGAGTCTCCTTGCCACCCTCGGATGCGTTACCACCCGTCACCCCGATGGATGTTAAAGACTTGATCAAAGAACTACGTCCTCGCAAGGCTCCCGGTTCCGACGGTATATCCAACCGCGTTATTAAACTTCTACCCGTCCAACTCATCGTGATGTTGGCATCTATTTTCAATGCCGCTATGGCGAACTGTATCTTTCCCGCGGTGTGGAAAGAAGCGGACGTTATCGGCATACATAAACCCGGTAAACCAAAAAATCATCCGACGAGCTACCGCCCGATTAGCCTCCTCATGTCTCTAGGCAAACTGTATGAGCGTCTGCTCTACAAACGCCTCAGAGACTTCGTCTCATCCAAGGGCATTCTCATCGATGAACAATTCGGATTCCGTACAAATCACTCATGCGTTCAACAGGTGCACCGCCTCACGGAGCACATTCTTGTGGGGCTTAATCGACCAAAACCGTTATACACGGGAGCTCTCTTCTTCGACGTCGCAAAAGCGTTCGACAAAGTCTGGCACAACGGTTTGATTTTCAAACTATTCAACATGGGTGTGCCGGATAGTCTCGTGCTCATCATACGGGACTTCTTGTCGAACCGCTCTTTTCGATATCGAGTCGAGGGAACCCGCTCCTCCCCACGACCTCTCACAGCTGGAGTCCCGCAAGGCTCTGTCCTTTCACCCCTCCTATTTAGCTTATTCGTTAACGATATTCCCCGGTCGCCGCCGACCCATTTAGCTTTATTCGCCGACGACACGACTGTTTACTATTCCAGTAGAAACAAGTCCCTAATCGCGAAGAAGCTTCAGAGCGCAGCCCTAGCCCTAGGACATTGGTTCCGAAAATGGCGCATAGACATCAACCCAGCGAAAAGTACTGCGGTGCTGTTTCAGAGGGGAAGCTCCACACGGATTTCCTCCCGTATTAGAAGGAGGAATCTCACACCCCCGATTACTCTCTTTAGTCAATCCATACCCTGGGCCAGGAAGGTCAAGTACCTGGGCGTTACCCTGGATGCATCGATGACATTCCGCCCGCATATAAAATCAGTCCGTGACCGTGCCGCGTTTATTCTCGGTAGACTCTACCCCATGATCTGTAAGCGGAGTAAAATGTCCCTTCGGAACAAGGTGACACTTTACAAAACTTGCATAAGGCCCGTCATGACTTACGCGAGTGTGGTGTTCGCTCACGCGGCCCGCACACACATAGACACCCTTCAATCTCTACAATCCCGCTTTTGCAGGTTAGCCGTCGGAGCTCCGTGGTTCGTGAGGAACGTTGACCTACACGACGACCTGGGCCTCGAATCTATACAGAAATACATGAAGTCAGCGTCGGAACGGTACTTCGATAAGGCTATGCGTCATGATAATCACCTTATCGTAGCCGCCGCTGACTACTCCCCGAATCCTGATCACGCAGGAGCCAGTCACCGTCGACGCCCTAGACACGTCCTTACGGATCCATCAGATCCAATAACCTTTGCATTAGATGCCTTCAGCTCTAATACTAGGGGCAGGCTTAGGGACCCCGGTAACCGTACTCGTCGAACTCGACAAAGAGGTCGACGTGCAACCTAACCCATGCATCAGCCCGCTGAGTTTCTCGCCGGATCTTCTCAGCGGGTCGCGATTCCGATCCGGTAATAGATTCATTCGCGAAACAATTGCTCTTGAGTTGTTAGGTCTCCTTCGGAGGCGCTCGGGCAGTTGTTAGCAAATCCCACCCCTCTTGGCTGAGCCTTTGCTCGCCCACCTGTCCTGGTGAAACTGGAAAGGCCTCCGGGCCACCAGTAATCGTTCAATCATAAAATAAATAAAAATAATAAATATTACTGACCCGTAATATCACTGAAGTATCTCTATACTGTGTCACAAGCTGAAATAAATTGATCATTGAGACATTCGAATTGGTATGTTAACGGTTACCGATGTCCCAATTGATTGAATAGCACTTTAAACAAGTACACAGACTTTATTTATGGCCAGAAATGTTCATAAGCACACTCTAATTGTATTTCCAGAATAATCCAGAATAACATTACGTAGTACAGTCAAAATCTGTTATAACGACATCGAAGTTCTGTTATCTAAGTCTCTGTTATAACGACGAATCGACATTTTACTGGTGGTAGGACCTCTTGTGAGTCCGCACGGGTAGGTACCACCGCCCCGCCTATTTCTGCCGTGAAGCAGTAATGCGTTTCGGTTTGAAGGGTGGGGCAGTCGTTGTGACTACTGAGACCTTAGAACTATATCTCAAGGTGTGCGGCGCATTTACGTTGTAGATGTCTATGGGCTCCAATAACCACTTAACACCAGGTGGGCTGTGAGCTCGTCCACACATATTTTTTTTTTTTTTTTTTATTGCATAGCTGTGTGGACGAGCTCACAGCCCACCTGATTGTTAAGTGGTTACTGGAGCCCATAGACATCTACAACGTAAATGCGCCACACACCTTGAGATATAGTTCTAAGGTCTCAGTATAGTCAACGGCTGCCCCACCCTTCAAACCGAAACGCATTACTGCTTCACGGCAGAAATAGGCGGGGCGGTGGTACCTACCCGCGCGGACTCACAAGAGGTCCTACCACCAGTAATTACGCAAATTATAATTTTGCGGGTTTCATTTTTATTACACGATGTTATTCCTTCACCGTGGAAGTCAATCGTGAACATTTGTTGAGTACGTATTTCATTAGAAAAATTGGTACCCGCCTGCGGGATTCGAACACCGGTGCATCGCTTCAACACGAATGCACCGGACGTCTTATCCGTTAGGCCACGACGACTACAAATATACATATAAGCAATAATAAACATATAAGCAATAAAAAAAAAAAAAAAAAAATACGGTCGCCATCGTTTCAGCGAATACTTTTGAATGATAAACGACGAAAATCTGCAGTTATTATTGAAAACAAATTGCATGAAATTCTGCATACAGCCTCGAACCAACACCGCTCTAATCCAGACATGACATGAAACGAGCGACAGCTTATATCATGGTTGTGTGTGAACTTCTGTGTATTTCATTTTTTTTCTCCTTGTTATACATTTGTATATTGTGTTATTTTCGTTTTTTTTTTTGGAATGTAAAAATAAAACTTTATTCCATTACACTTTATGTAATCAATTTTATTATCCGTCAGGTACACTCTCATCATATTCTTTCTTTCTATTTTTATTCCAAAGTGTTCAATTGGGTAGATAAAGAGTAGTGGGAAGTCTTTTTTTTTATTTAAAGAAACTATACCAAAGGGTGTTGGGAAATTGGTAATAATAGTACTAACCAAGATATTAAAAGGAGGTGGCATGCACGACTATAACAGTACACCACTGTCATGTTAGACACGTTTACCGTCCTCTATTGATATTGTAAACACATCATATACAGGATTTAGCACCACAAGAGACCACCGGCAAAGAGACTTGATTATATCAATTCTAAAAAAATTAAGACAAAGAATCAGGTTACTCACAACAGCACTGATAGGAATATTTTGTATTTTGTACATTGTAAAAACATCGTTACTGTTACTTTTGTTGTAATGAATGCGTCAACAACAAATCGTAATAAATAATTTTATTGTATGGTTTCATTTACAATTATATAATTTGATGATACGGGCAGGAAAGACTTTCAGGTAATTTTTTTTGAACCATCACGGATGTAGACGAGTATTAACTAAAATTTAGTGAAGCATGTTACCAATAACAAATGCTCGGCACGATAAATATTACAAAACATTATAATACGAAACCCATGTCATTGACTTCAAAAGCAAAAGATTATACAAATACGAGATATTTACTAAACACAATCGTCAACGAGCTGCCACGCGTTAAATAGCCCATTGAAGTGTGAAATTCAAAAATCAACTAACATTTTCTAGTTCAGTGAGCCATTCATCCCTCAGTAGTCTTTTGCTCGGGACGTGTTTGCTTTTCGCTGGAGAGATTTCCCTTTAGATAAATAAAATTCATCGTGTTGATTCGACATTGTTTACTTTGAAATGCTTTTAGGTGTATTTGAAATACGTTTCCGTTGTTTTTTAAGTTGTAACATTTTTAAATATTGTTCTCTGTCAACTTCCACATTGAGATCCCTAATAGGTACTATCGACCTCTTTTATGATGCTATGGTTTATAGAGTAGTTGTAGTGAGTTCTAGTTTTTCTTCTGGAAAAATGAATTAAATAGCATTTGGCCGGATAGAGGTCCATATTGTTGCGTGAACACCATGAAACCAGGCGGTCAATGTCGTTCTGCAGGAATATCACATCCGACGGACATTTTACAACCCTGAAGATCTTCAAATCATCCGCATACAGATAATGTCTGCAGTAGTGAAAACCAACTATATTGAAAAATAGAGGACCGAGATGGGATCCCTATAGCATACCAGAGGGTGTCGAGAAAGGGTCAGAAAAGAAACCTGACGCTACAACCATTAATTGCCGGGCCGAGAGATACGATGAACACCAAGTTTGCAATGGCTCAGCAATGCTGTTATCAGAGAGCTTCTGCAAAAGGATTCTGTGATTCATGCGATCAAACGGCTTGCTGAAATCGGTGTACACAGCATTAACAGTCGAGCGCTTGTCGACCTCGACAGCAATTGCGTTAATGAAAGATGTCAAGTTTGTTGACGTAGATCTAGACTTCGTGAAACCATGTTGATGAGGACTAATTAGATTTTTGAAATGCCACGCCAAAATCGGGTGGAAATCTTTGCAAATACAGCAAGAATATAAATAGGTCGGTAGTTCCTGATAAGATTCTTTGGGCCATCCTTATGCAAAGGAACAATCAACGCCAGCTCCCAATCGCTTGGGAAAACACCTGTTATATATGACGTCATATATTACGATTTGTTGTATATGAAGACAGACAGACGACAGACGCAGTGGGTGAGCAAGTACTGTAGCGCATCTAGAAACAAATACTGCGGGAAAGCCATCCGAACCAGGTCCCTTATTCGGATCAAGTTTTTTTAAAGCTTTAAGTACATGTGCGTCATCAAATTGGATAATCGACAAGTAATTATTTAATCATTTTGCAACGTGAGGGGCTGAGGAAGGTAGAGGACTGTCATTGTATACAGAAGACTTTAACTTACTTAAGTTGTAACATTTTAAAATGTTATATACATATATAAATTTCTTTTTTTTTCTTTTTTTCTCTAGTATTATACCATAAACCGCTTTTTTTACCAATGCATGCAGTCGGTACCTGTCATTGTGTTAGCATTTAGTGTGAGATTAATGTCTATGTTACCTGTACTGTTCTGTGCTGATGTTTAATACGTTGGTACCCAATAAATAAAATAAAATAAATAAATTTCTTGAATTACTTATAAAAATAAACTAAGCTCCACTCCAACCACCAATCCATTTTGATATTTTATTAGATTCTATAACACAAAAATGTATAATACATAAATTGTTTATGCGGTGACTATCAAAGCCATAGTTCACATATGAGCATAATGTTCAACAGCGGGCTGCTATTTCCATTAAACGCTATCTTTAAGATTCATGGGAGGTCCCGACAAAAATGATGGCCGTTTAAGAAATTGAATACCCTTTGCTCGTACTTAAACTTTTTTGTATCCATCCACACTCCAGTATAAGAATTTCGAACTGATATTTAGCGGACCAAATTATTTATGAGATTTATAGTATGTAAAAATTCTGTACAGTGCAATACAATGCATTTTAGAAATGTATTTTATTGTATTGTATAATGACCCAAGGATAGAAACCAAAACGTAATAATATAGGCTTTAAACTGAAAACGTCTCTATAAGTGATAAGAGCTCTTTGAATTTCCGAAATACCATTAATGTTGTAATAAAAGAAAACGGTACTATTTTATGATTTTGTGATTTACCATTTTATGAAAATCCTTGTGCTGAAAAAGGGCTGATTATATTTCAGTTACCACGCCAGCTTACCTATTGGATACCAATGCAATTGAAACTTTGCCCCAGATTTTTTTTTATATATCAACATTTCTGAACACTATTAAGTAAATTCTCGTGTGTATTCACACTTAATTATCCTGCCTGTAATTCGGTAGACTGACTCAAAACATAACGAGATACTGTATAAGTTGCAAATTGAGTGGTAGTTTTAGTCTGTGGAAGTTTCAAAGATTGCATGAATATGCAGTCCCAAGCTCCCAACCAAACTTAAACAGTTGGCTAGACGCGTCAACGGGATTATTTAAAGACACTTTACCAGGATTACTGATAATTCCGTATTTATAGATAATGAACCTAAAACCTTTATGTCAGCTCGTAAAATATGATTCTTTCAGAATTGTATATACATATATGGTATGTAAATTGAAACAAAGTGAATTCAAGTTTACACAGTTAAAAGTGAAACAATTTTGCGTCATGTAGGTATATTTTAATATGTGAGTTTATTTTAACTGACAGATGTAACTAAGTAAAACGGAAAATTATCGTTATCAATATCGAATACTAAATAGCACTAGTCAAACAATAGTGATCCGACAGAATAATTAGTATTAATCTACGCGTGAGAATTTTATACCCATCATGATAATCGCCTTATCGTTGCCGCCGCTGACTACTCCTCGATTCCTGATCATGCAGGAGCCAGTCACCGTGGACGCCCTAGACACGTCTTTACGGATCCATTAGATCCAATAACCTTTGCATTAGACGCGTTCAGCTCTAACACTAGGAGTAGGCTTAGGGACCGCTGTAAGCGTACTTATCTAACTCGACAAAGAGGTCGACGTGCAACCTAACCCATGCATCAGCCCGCTGAGTTTCTCGCCGGATCTTCTCAGCGGGTCGCGATTCCGATCTGGTAGTAGCTTCATTCGCGAGTTGTTAAGTCTCCTTCGGAGGCGCTCAGGCAGTTGTTAGCAAATCCCATCCCTCCTAGCTGAGCCTTTGCGCGCCCACCCGTCCTGGTGAAACTGGAAAGGCATTCGGGTCACCAATCAATAAAAAAAGGAACTTTATGCGGCTTAATTTTACTAAAAATATGTTATGTATTTAACGATAATATAAACTCTGGTTTTTTATAGAAAAATGATCACAATAAAACATTTCTTGACAGTTAATTTGAAAAAGGAACAAGTTTATTGCACGTGTCCCTTTGTCATCAAGATAAATCTTGAAAGTGCGGTCCGCTTGAGCACATAATATGAAAATATGGACGGGTGATGGCGAAAATGAGCTCGTATGTTTCAGAAGGGACGCTATATTTCTTGTAAACGAAATTGTTAAAATAATAAAGAGCAATCAATATCTGTACGAATGTGAATAATTTTTACACCGGTAACAATTTCCAAGAAATACATTATGAACTTACTACCTGATGTCTTTGCAATGTAGACATTAACAAACACGAGACAGAAATCAAGAGCGATTTCAATAAATTTGGAATGTGTTATTCGAATCCCGCAGACACGTATCAATTGTTCTAAGTAAGTCTGTGTGTATTTAACCAATGACTTCTACGACGAAGGAAAAACTTTGTGCAATAAAAATCAAATCCCCAAAAATTTACATTAGTACTGCGTTACTAGTGGTAAGGCCAAAACAAAGGCTTAGTGGTATGGCGATATTTCCGGATTGCGGAGTGGGAAAAGAGAAGCCGCTTGCATTTGAACACCAAGAAATGCTAGTTATTGCATTCGGCTGGTCACGGTCGCCTGTGACATTCCCAAATAATTTACCGGTTGTTCTATATGTGACTTGAGACTTAATTTTGATTCCAAATAGACATTTACCTAGAGGCCGCATATAACATATCAGTGAAAGGGGTAGTGTACTGCTCGTATTCATAATTCGTCAGACGCATGACTTCGCAGATCATCGCGAGGCAGTTTACTCGGTTTGATACCTATTTGCGAAGTTATCTTAATAACGCTTTCGACTGAGATTCTCGCTGCTGTTGCTGTTTGTAGATTTATATTCAAGAATGTTTATAGATACTATTCGTTCTTATATCCTTCACCTGATGGGGTCGGATTAAATACTCCAGAGCTGTGACAAAAGATGCTTCTTGTAGTGTCAAAACAAAATTGATCATAACTCCTCTGCAATACCTAGTCAGGTCATAAATTCTGTCACATGTTTAATGTAAAATAATTGAAACAAGTTTATTCATTATGTAACCATTCATATACCTAAATGAACTTAACAAAACATAGATTCTTATGACACTAAAGTTTATTCAAAATGACCTCCGTGATTTTGAATACAGGCCTTCAATCTGCGCGGCCAGTCGTCTATTGCAGCACGAACGAGGTCCATGTCAATATCGGCGGCTGCCTTAATCAAGGATGTCTTGAGTGACTCCAAATTGGGATGGGGCTTTGAGCACGCCTTTTCCTCCAAGTGTTGCCATATTTTGTAATCTAACGGATTCAAATCTGGACTGGAGGAGGGCCAGTCTTCGTGCCGGATGAAGTCGATTTCACGCGCCGCCAGCCAGTCTTGTGTGCTCTTCGCTCTATGAGCTGCCGCCGAATCTTGTTGGAATACCCAGTGCCTGTTATTGAACATGGTATGAGAAACAGGTTCCACAAGGTTCGTCAGGACTGTATTTTGATACACAACTGCATTCGTTTTTACACCTTTCTCACAAAAATGTACCTCTGTTAAGCCCCAATAAGAAACTCCCAACCATACCATGAGCGAGGATGGAAAATGACCTCGTTGGACACGCGGAATACGGTTGCTCGCTTCTTCACTACTGTGTGCGTACACCTTATCATTTTGTTTGTTGTAGCTCTCTTCTACGGTAAAAAAATTTTCATCCGAAAAAATAATTTCCCGATATTTTTTTCCCGCGTACCGCTTCAACAAAGCGCGACATCTCTTCAGTCTCAGGTCCATTAGACGAGCATTCAAACGATGTGCTGTTTTTCTTCGATATGCCCGAAGCGCTAACTCTTCATTTAACACCCTTTTCACCGTGGTTCTGCTTAACCCCATCTGAAGGGCCAACAGTTTCTGTTTACGTTTGGGATTTCTTTGAATTCTCGCCTTCACAGCTTTTATCACTGCTGGAGTCCTAACAGACCGAGGGCGACCACTTCTTGACCTGTCATCTACACTAGAGTCTTCATTGTATTGTTTGATGGTACGATAAACGAATATTTTGGTTATATTCAAAATTTTCAGTATGTTAAAAATTTGAATTGGCGCGTAACCGCAACGATGCAACGCAATAACTGCAACACGGTCTTCTTTAAGCTTCCACTCCATATTTAAAAATGAGTAAAATTCTAAAAGTATACATTTTTATTTTCATGAACAATTCGAAATTCGAATTCAATAAACTTTTTTGTGGCCAGCATTCTAAAAGAAAAGTTTTTACTGTGTGACAATACTTATGACCTGACTAGTTAGAAACAGTATCGCTATAATATGTGCTTAATGGTCATATGCGCGGACGTACAAGTGAAGGGCAGCTTCGCCTGCGGTAGTTTCTTACCCTGCACGCGCGTACTCAGCACGCCACCGAATCGCCGACGCATCATGGTGTCTTGTTACCTAACTTTTTTTCCTACCTATGGTGATAGCCTTGAGAGGCTATTTCAGCTTCACCCTAAGATGTAGGTGAGCTCACGGGGCTCAAACCGGAAGTGTTGCTAACACTGGTCCTAGCAAGAGCAGAGCTTCGCAGAATCTACCATCGGACCGGAAACGCGACCCACTAAGAAGATCCGGCGAGAAACTCAGTGAGCTGTGTCTATGGGTTAATTCGCTAGCCGAGCCCTTCGTCGCAAGCGACGGGTTCGACGACGACGGGACCGGTGCTCGTGGTGCCTAAAAGCACCGTTAATGGATCGGGAGATCGCTACTTAATGATTTGCTAGCCTATAGCCTACTCCCTCCTATATAGCCTACTCCGGATACGGATATATTTAAGAATGGTTTGTAGCGATTTTATCTATTACAAAAAGCTACTCAAGCTACCATTAAAAACTTCCAAATGTTTTATTTAACTGTTAGTTTGTAAGAGGCTGCACTAAGTAAGCAAATGAATAATAATTGTAAGTCCACACGAGTAGTTTCCACCATCCTGCCTATTTACCATAATACCTACCATAATAATAATTTCATATAAATAAATATCCAACGTATTATTAGTTGCAACATATTGCATTTGAGATTGCAGTTGACCATGTACCTATGCAAAAAAAATGATTTCTCGTTTTAAACATCTCGTATATAACAGCAAAATGTCAATCATATTTTTCTTAAGTACCACATGATATGGATTTCAACCACAATAATCTGCTACTTGATGTTACTTAAAATCACTAGAAAGTTATAGTGTTTTAGCTAAGCGGCACATTTAAGTAGGCAAACGTGACCATGCACACGTATCCGAATTTTAATCCTAGCCACCAAAACTAAATGAAGCGTACAGACAGAGGCTAAGTGCGCTTACATTGAAGATGAAACGTTCACTTTTCCTAAATCGAACAATTACTTCGTAGGATACAAGACCACAAATAAAATGCACCGAAAATATAAACACAGATATGACAATTTTGTAGATTCAAAACAAAGCTTTTGAACGTCGTGGGAGGTAAATAAACCGAAATTTTCTAATTTTCCGTAACATTGCACAAGAGCCAGGAACTCATTTGCATTCTTACCTACAGATTATTGGGAAACCTGTTCGCTTGGGAATCGATAACCTAGAAAAAGCTATTAGAAGCATTCCATTGAATCTATAATATTGTGTGCTTTCTAGAAAAGTAGCATGGGTTTTACTTTGTTTTATTCCATTTCTGTAAGGACAACAAATTGCACTCTTAATTCAATGTAGGAGCATTCTTTTTAGTGATTAAGTCAAAAATTTTGTAGTAAAATGTTATTGTTATCGAGTTCAGTCCCAGTAGGTAACAATTTGGCATTCCAGTAAATCTATACTAATATATAAATCTACAGTGATTTTTACGGATGTTCCGTTATAACTACTGAACCATGCATCCGATTGACTTTAAACTTGGTATCCATGTAGAAAATACATGTACATAATGGATAGGCTAATATTTATATGAGTGTTGGACTCCCTACACCAGTTGCGGGGGCGTTAATGATGAGAATCTTTGTGGGGGTGAGAAATAATAATGTTAATTTTAAATGCCCAGCGAAGCGGACGGGTACAGCTAGTATTTTATAAATCGAAGCAACAATAAATATGTAATATATGCCTAAAAAAATCTAATTTAAAAAGAAGGGTGTCTTATTCTTCAACAGCTCAAATTCAACATTGTGATATACAAGAGTCAAATACGTTCTGCCGGCGAAATGTAACGATAACTGAAATAAAATACGAATGCTTCTATACTATTGCCGTTTTGACAAAACATACTACTTCACCATGTAGAATCATCTTCATGTGTACATATTATCTTATCCATCTTTAATTACATTAGCCCCGTTCAAAACTAAAGTCGTTTGAATCGTGTATATTTTAAGCATATACACACGTTATGTTTGGGACCAACATCACTTAAAGTGGAAACTGTAACTGTTCGTAAACAAGTCTTAACAAAGTTCTGTGGTTAAGTTGTACCGTCTCTAGTGTTTGTACGTACAATTCTATTGTTAAGTATAAACCACCCAACCAAATTTAGTTTCGATCATCTAATCATGTTCATGGTACTTAATTGTTAGGGAGTAATAATACTCGATCTTTATTTTGCTGAGATTTGAATAGGTACTTTGATGTCGTATACTGTCACTATGCGACAGCGTTAACAACACTGTTAACAATAACCTTTTTAAACGCTTGTAAGATGTAAACGTAATTCAGCAAGTGTTTGACAAACCAAATACAGATGTACCTACCTACTAATTAGTGAATTATTTATGTAAGCTTGATACCAATACCTATACCGTGAGAAAAACCATCTTAAATTTCGGAGACAGACAACAACCACAACAAAGTGGTCGTATAAGAGTTCATTTGTTTTCTTTTTGAAGACCAATTTCCTTACAAGATGGTACTTATCGAATGTTACGTTTTCCTGGTCGAACAAGAACATTTTCAGTTTCGTTTTATTTTTCATTGAAACATTCAAAATTCAACATCACCGTCGATTAGGTCGTCGGTTTAACCACCATTTAAATATTGCGGAGCGTTATAAAAACAAGAAAAAGATACAGTAGACGTGTTTATTGACTTAAAAAAAAATTACGTAACGAGGAATTAAAACGAATTTAAGAATATTTTTAATCAAAATTTATGTATGCTATAAGAATAAAGTTCTAAAATAAGTATAAAGTTTTAGAGAGAATGAAGAGAAGATACCTACTGTTTTTTCGAAACTAGTCTTATAATTTGTCTGGTAATCTTGAACTCTTGAAAGCCGAACGTCACTCTAGAAATTAATTCATTCTGTCCAGTTTGAAGTAAATCGCTTATAACGTCTTTATTCGTGAACAGATTTTAAGTTTATATTTTGTTACGGATATCTATTACCAGTCCATAAAACATAACAACAAATACACAGGTTAACATAAAAGTTTATTTAAGTTCTCAACTATTCTTAAAAGCCATAACAAAATCGGAGCACTGCGAACTAACTAGCTAACAAAAAATTATTTTTCACGTGCAATTGCAAGTCTAAGATCACCGTTTTCCTGAAGACGTCTATCAAATCATTCCGAACAGAAGACTTTATCTGTTGGAGGCGGCCGCCGCCGGCGCCGCTTATTAGTCGCATCAGCCTTTCTGATGGACACTCTACAGATACTGAACATATGATTTTATCTTCGTTATCGATCTCTTCGTAATAATCTAATTTCACTTTCAAATTGTATGGTATTTCTTGATGCAAAAAATCTAAGAATTTCGCTCTCACAGCGTCTTCTATGACTGATTTCGGCGTTTGGTCAGTCCATTCTTCAGTTGAATAATGAAACTTTCCGGGCTTGGCGTTGTTGACAAGGTACTCCTTTAACAAAATATCATATGCATTTATACTTACATGTATTGTACATAAACTAAATTTACGACCGACCATCAGTTGTCTGTGATCACGAAAACCAGATTAAATCGTAAAAGTGGTTTTACTTAATTCTATTAATACAGTTTATTTTCGTGTATTAAATTTCGTAATAACATATCAGATTGTTTTAACACTAAATGTAGTAGTAACAGAACGACGCTAGAAATCGACTTCTTAATCATATATGCATATGTACATATATTATACAACCGAGGAATATTGGTAATGAATTACCCTAATATGAATGTATAGTGTCTATAAAACTACTCTTACTCACCCTTATATCTGAAACTCCATCACCATTCAAAGCAGATACCATAAACACATCAGAAAAATGACTGAAGCCTCTCTCCTGTTTATTAGGATTTGTGGGACCAGGAATAGGGTTCCCAGCAATAAATCCGTTAGTGAGATTCCTCACTAAAGTCAATAACTGCTTCTTTGACCTCAACTTATCAACCTAAGGGATTAAAAAGTTTGCCAATAAGTTTAAAATAAATGTGTGTAGCTTAAAAACTAAAACACGCTATAGCAAACCTAAGTAACAATTCATTAATTGTTTTCTTTTATTCTGTTCCCACTGGTAGATATTAGAGCGAAATTTAAAGTTATTGTCATATGTCCTTGATGAGTGAGTAAATTTTGAAATTAATTGCACGTCTTGACTTTAGTAAAAATAGCATTAAAAAAATCATAACTTTTAATCCCATCTCTCCTTTAGCGTTAGATTTATTTAATTTCAATAATAAAACAAGAGAAAATAGTACAAAAAGCAAAATTAATGTAAATCTTGTAAATTTTGTGATTATGATTAAATTCCCATCATTGAGATCGCTACAATACCTTATTTATGATAAGAAAACTTGGCATATCTTGTACAGAGTTCAGCATTTCAACAACATCCTTGTGTAAAGATTCTTTGATATATTTACATGATGCATCATGAACAACACCAACTACATCTGCACATCTGAGACTTTTGTGACATGATCCTAGCATTGAAGGTGGGAGATTGTATCTGTGAACATAAAGAGTGATGTTAGTGATATTAGGTAATTTTATTGAATTTAACTAAAATTATTCTTTTTTTTCATGCTAAACAATTCACAGTGCTTGAAATTGTGAAAATAAATGCTCATTGAAAAGATTTTTTTTGTTTATGGCCCACTCTAAAATAAACCACATTAATCAAATGCTATAAAAATTTTAAGAGTTTCAATACCAAGATGTGGTGGCTGCCTGAGGGTAATCAAAATACAATTTAAGTTAATTCTAAGGAAAAAGAATAAGTATGTGTACTTTCTTTTAAAGAAACAAACCTGGGCTGTTCCATCTACTAATACCACTTCAATAAAACAATATTAACTACCTTAATTATTAAACCATTAATTTCCTATATTCATACACAATTATCATTCTGAACATGGGTTAATTTGAGACATGTGGCAATTTAAATTATAAGCTAGATCAAATAGCAACACAATGTGCCAACCAGTTCATCTAGAATATTGTATGGTACTTTTGGTGGTTTCCAATAGACATCACCACTTTGAGACATACAGTCGTGGTCAACTAATTAGGGACATTCAAGATAGTGAAGGGCTATAACCGGTTATGTACATTTAAATATAAAACCCTATTGATTTCTCAGCACCTATTATTTGCATAATGTGGTCCGATTATTATGCGATAAATGGCTGTAAATAAAATATTTAATAAATAGAAAAATTATTTAATATCAAAGATTAAACATGTATTAAATATTAAGGTACAATTCCGTAGTGGACATTTAATTAAGGACAGTAAAGTATAATGAAAAATACAGTTACACAAAACTTATAATCTTCAGTGTTATAATATCTTTAACAGCTCCATTTTATTACGTGTAAAATCAGTACCCAGTAGCAAAACCTTTGTTAGTAATTACCGCTTGACACCGATGTGGCATAGACATTATCAGTTTCTGACATGTTTCGACAGGAATGTTCGCCCATGCCTCACAAAAAGCTTCATTAAGTTCATCCAAATTTGTATTACGATAAGTGGCAACTTTTTTCTTGATTTCGTGCCAAAGGTGCTCAATTGGGTTGAGGTCCGGGCTATTTGCTGGCCAATCTAGCACCGATACAAACTTACTGGTAAGACACGACTTGACTGAATGGGCGGTATGTTCCGGGTCGTTATCCTGCTGAAACGTCCATATAATAGGAAGATGCTCCTCAGCATAGGGAAGCATAGTTTCTTCCAATATTGCCTTGTATTGATGTTGGTCTAAGTTACCCTGAACTTTCCTCACAGGTCCCACTCCACGTCCAGAAAATGAACCCCATATTTTAATGTTTCCACCGCCATGTTTCACCTTTTTTTTGTGAATCTTTGATTCATTTCCGCTTTTACAAGACGCCGTACATATTGCCTTCCATCTGAAGAAATCAAATTAACCTTGATCTCGTCAGAGAAAAGTACATGTTGCCATTGGGCGTAGGTCCAATGTCCATATTTACGTGCAAATGCCAAACGAGCATTTCTATGTTCTTTCTTCAACAACGGTACTTTGCGAGCCACTCTTCCGAACAACCCTGCTTCTACCAAACGTCGTCGAACGGTCCTCGCAGATACACCGGCTCTTTCGTTTGCCCCAAACACTTGGTGTTTAATTAAAATAGAGCCTAGAAACGGATCTTTCTTAGCTAACCTGGTTATCATTCTATCTTCTTGTGGAGTCGTTTTTCTCGATCTTTTTGTTCTGGACACATTTAAAGCTGTGTTATAGCGCTTGAAATGTTGCACTGCATTGCATACCATCGTTTTTGAACAATTTAGATGTTGTGCTATCCTTCGGTATGACCAACCACGCTCGACAAACTTCATGATAATTTTTCGTAGTGTTGGATCGCAACTTTTATTTTTGCCCATTTTTTCTTCAAAATAATTCTCAAAACTTAAAATAAAAAATCTGAATTGCCGCCAAAACGACCACTAAACAATAAGAAAAGAAACAAAAAAGTATTAAAATTCCAATTTTGAAATTAGAACGCAATACCTCAGTGTCCCTAATTAAATGGCCAGCCAGCATTCTTTGAACCAATAGCACTATGATATTGTATCAGCTATACTGTAAAGAGGTTTGATGTAAAAGAAGTTGTTATTGTTTGTATAATCGCGCACATAAATGACTAATTACACTTACATGTAAAAGATATGGAATATTGCTAAGACTCGTTGGAAAATTAAAAAAAAATTCACAATTTGGCTTAACTAAAGATTGTCCCTAATTAGTTGACCACGACTGTAAGTCTCAGTTTTATAGTACAATGACTGCCCGATCCTTGAAGTCAAAATGCATTACTGCCTTATGATGAAAATAAGCATGCTGGTACCACCCCCCTCACAAGACTCTTCCACCAGGAGGTGTGCCCTATCAGCTACTTACTTCTTTTGTTCTCTATCAGTTACAACACCCGGTGTATCCAGAAATACAATCTGTGTGTCATTGAAGTAACGCATTGCTCTTACTAATTTGGTAGTTGTATGAACTTTATTTGAAGCAGCACATATCTATAGAAAAAAAAACAATATTGCGAAGGAGTTGTTTTTTCTTTTCAATATGTGTATGAAAAAAAAACATATCTAACAATAACGTAATAGTAATTTTAGTACTTTACACATAGTTGATAAATTAATATGTATCAATAAACATAAATCAGTTCCCACAAATATCAATATACCAAAAAATTACAATGGTACCCAATACAAAAATAGCATTGTTATCATTTACATTATAAATAATAAAAAAAATATTTATAACATTTTAAATAAATGTTATTATGCAATTAACAGTTAATCCTCACAAAATATAATTTAATAAATAATGCAATTTTTTTAAGGATTTTGGTGTTTCAACACAGTATATTATAAAATGGCCTGAACTGTAAAGAAAAGTCCATAAAAGAAAGAACATATTATCTAAAAAATAATTAAATCGTTAATTTAATAATAACCTGTTAATTCAAATTCTCACCTTTCGGTCAATTATTTTGTTTATTAAAGTACTTTTTCCTGAATTTGGGGCTCCAATAATCGCAACATGTACGATTTTACCTATGTTTTTATTTTCAGCATGTTGTGGTTGAAATGAATAATTAACGATACGACGAGGGAGCATATTAAGATAACTAAAAACACATATCCCACGAGTAATCGTAGCCATGGTTATTATGTGATATATAGTAATAATTACAAATAACCATTTAGGTGTGTAATTGATTTTAATTAATAAAAATTTTGTGTTTAAAAATCTAGGTGCTATCTTTCCATTTCTTTTTTTTTAAGGAATTTTATGACCTGGTAACTAAGACCTTTAGGTCATGTCTTATTTTAATTTTATTCTTATTTTTTTGAAAAATGATAATATGGAGTGAAATGAAATGAGATGATATGGGATGAAATATAAAATATAATCTCAGTAAAATGGTGGTCATTTACTGATATTTTTTCAGTGGACTTTTTGGAGGATCCCGAGAAGTTACGTCCAGCGACTTTGATTCATTTTCCCACATTTGTGCACTTTCACAGATATTAAACAGTTAATAAACCACCGTTATTACACATTTAAACCTGAAGAAACACTAAATAGACAAAACAAACAAATCACATAACTTCACTCCTCGCGTTCCCGCCAAAAAGTCACTAAAAAGTCTCCATTAGAGTCGTATTTTTATAAGACGAAGCCCACTGACAGTTGCTAATGTCACTTTGTAAAATAATGTTGCTATATTTAAAGTAATAGTGATGCGTTCAGTTCTCGTTCAATCAGATGAATGAACAATGAGTGCGAATAGTTAATCATTTCAAACTATAAAAGAATATTATTTCTAATTTACAATAAAATTGTATAAAAGTGCTCTGATATCAATTACTAGTAGTATGTAACTACAATCAGTTTTTTGACAGTTTATTCTAAGGCATGGCGCGGCGACTAGTGCCAACACCGATCAACGCCGCGCGCGTTAGTCGCCATTTTGTTTGTAATTCGGCTTCTAACCTCTGGTCTGATAGCACGAATATTTTTTCTGGGCTCACGCTCTTTAATTATTGTTTTTGTTAAATTTTTCGTTACGTTGTGTTTGTGGAAATTGTTGTGTTTATTTGTTGCTATATTGTTCCGTACAAACGATATGGATCCTCAACCAAGCACGTCAAACCAAAGTTTGTCTCCAAGAAAGAAGAGAACGCGGATTGCTTTAAGCGTTACCGAAAAAGTTATGATACAAATCGTCTACAAACACGTATTTAAGGAGAAAGCTGCTTCACTATTACCTATTGAAGCTCCCGAAAAAAAAGAATGTGTTTCGAAAACAGCTGACATTTCGGGATTGGTGTGATCTCAGTTTACAGTGTATTAAAAGAACACTAAGAAAATGAACAATTTAAGTCTCCCGAGAAACGTGGACCGAAACACAGTTTCAAAGATAAATTAGACGATTTTACTTTTGCCGCTATAAGGTGAAAAGTACATCATTTTTTTATGAAAACGAGCCACCCACCATTATAAAGGCATCTTAAACTTTATTCCTTCTACTGCATTATATTCTGTGTCTACCATAATGTTCTTTGTAAAACCAAAGTATTAGATTACGTAGACTTCCTTACTCAAAAACTTTTTTTTATTACTTTACAGATTCTTAAGGTTGTCAATGAAGACCCAGACTTGCCCAATTTTTCTTGGAGTACATTAAGAAATGTTATGAAACATTGAAATTTCAATTATATCACAAAATCTATCTATCTATCTATCTCTTAGGTTTATATCACAAAATCAAGACAAAGTATTTTGATTGACAGACAGGACACTATTTTATGGCGCCAGCGATACCTTCGAAAAATTAAAGAGTATCGAAAGGAAGGAAGGTATATTTATTACCAAGATGAAACCTGGATCAACGAAGGTAATTACAATTTTCTGTTTTCTTTACATTAAATTGTACTTTCAATAATTAATTAATATTTTTCACTGTCACGAAGGTCATCGAAGAAGGCATAGATTGATCAGACAGTTTTATCGTCCCGCCAGGCCTTCCTAGATGGCTTGACCACTGGCTTAAAACAGCCTTTAGGAAAGGGCAAACGATTAATTATCGGCTATATAGGCGGGGAAGAAGGATTCGTAGAAGACAGCTTATTAATATTTGAAGCCAAAAAAATTAAGAAGATTATCATCAAGAGATGAATGCCGATTCCTTAGAGAAGTGGTTTAGGGGGGTCTTGCCAAAACTAAAACCAAATTCCATAGTAGTGATGGATAATGCCCCCTACCACTCCAGGAAACTAGAATCGCTGCCTACAATGTCTTGGACTAAACCTAGAATACAAGAGTGGCTAACGAGCAAAAATATTTCATTCGAAGCAACAATGGTTAAAGCTAAGATGGCAGCGCAGCATGGGATAATTATGTTATGTCTGCCCCCATACCATTGTGAGCTCAATCCCATTGAGTTAGTATGGGTGCAAGAATATATTGCAAGAAATAACAAAACCTTCAAAATGACAGAAGTAAACAAGACAGAAGTAAGTAAGACAATATTTGAGTCAGATTTATAATTAATATCACCGAAAGCGATAGTGATGGTTTTTTATCTGATGATGAATAAAAACAAATTATGTAATAAGCGATGTTTTTTTTTATTTTCATTACCTACCTATAATTGTTATATTTTATACTTCTATAGTTTCAAGTACATGATGTATTGAAAATAGGACAGTCTTAAAAGTTTCCTCGCAATGTTTTGCTTAATGTTTAAAACACTCGGTATTCATTATAGGTAGATACTATATGAACATAGTCATCGAAAACTCGTTAGTATGTACAAAGCACGACTACACCGTAACCGATATCGGCAGTTTGGCACACTAACTATTCACTAGATAATGGAGGAAAGTTCATTCATTCAGGAGTTTTTTCAATTATTCACTTTGTCACAACACTATTTTTATTTCATAAAAAACTGACAACACAGTAAAAATCAATTGACTTCGTCATGGCCTAAAGGTCTAGATACCAGGCCATAAACTCCAAAAAAAAAATTGACTTCGTCTAATACCGGTCACTCACATTCGCAAGAATACGCAAACCCGCAAGTGTAGGACGACATTTGCAAATGATTATGCAAAGTTTTCGCTGCATTCGTGGTTTTCCAAGCTGTGTCGGTTTATCAACCGACATCAAAGCACGCGAACTGCGATTATTCGTGTAGTCTCCCACACATTCGTGTGACCAGTTGCGCCCACGATTGCGAAGGTAACGGACGTTTCACCATTTTCATAATTCATGACGTATACTGTGTAGCGTAGCTTAATCATGGATTGGAACAACACTAAGGTGATGGAGTTTATTGAACTCCTGCAAAATGAATCGACCATATGGGACCCTCAAAAGAAATCCCATAAAAACAGAATGGCTAAGGGCCAAGGGACGCCTGGGAAAGAATTAAAAACTCCGTTTCTCTTCAATGTTCTATTGGTGAATTAAAAAAGAAGAGAAATTCGTGAGACATTCGTAAACAAGTGTGGGAGGAAGCACAAACGGGTTCGCAAATTGAGTACCGAACCCATTTGCACAGCCGCTATGTTTGCGAATATCTGACGGCCCTTCATATGCGCGCGAACATTCGTACAATGTACAAATGTTCGCGCGCTTGTGAGTGGCCGGCATTTCATTCGCAAACTTAGCGGCTGTGCAAATGGGTTCTCTGGGGTTCGAGAATGGGCGTTAATGACGCCTGCGTTCCAATTAAAAACTCTTTTTCTCTCCAATGTTCTATTGACGAATTAAAAACGAAGAGAAATTCGGGAGACATTCGTAAACAAGTGTAGGAGGAAGCGCAAACGGGTTCGCAAATTGAATACCGAACCCATTTGCACAGCCGCTATGTTGTATATGAAACACTAAATAGACAAAATAAAACAAATCACACAACTTCACTCCTCGCATTCCCGCCAAAAAGTCCGATTATAGTTTCTTTTTTTTTAAGGGATTTTATGACCTGGTAACTAAGACTTTTAAGTCATGTCTTATTTTAATTTATATTCTTATTTTTATGAAAAATGATGAAATGAATTGAAATTAAGATGATTAATTTGAGACATTAATCAACTGGGATGAAATCAAATGAAATGAGATGACATGATATGGGATGAAATATAATCTCAGTAAAATGGTGGTCATTTACTGAGACTTTTTCATTGGACTTTTTGTAGGACCCGAGAAGTGACGTCCAGCAGTTTTGTTTCATTTTCCCACATTTGTGCACTTTTACAGATATTAAACACTTAATAAACCACCGTTATTACACATTTAAGCCTGAATAAACACTAAATAGACAAAATAAAACAAATCACACAACTTTACTTCTCGCATTCCCGCCAAAAAGTCCGACTATAGTTTCCAATTTCCATACTGTCATACCATAGATTATACACTTAATATTAGATTTGAGAAGTTGCATCAAAGTTTCTAACGGGATTACAGTATTTACAATTAAATAAGTACAAATAATATCCAAAGAATATTAATGTATGCAAACGCCATTTAAGCTGAAAGTATTAATAGCACAATCGCAATTACAATTATAATGAATGCATTGGAATGCAACAGTATTTAATTATCGATTGTAGGTGAAAATCGCAACTTTACGTGTCAATAAAATTCAATACGCAGCTTGGATATACGGTTCGATTCGCCGCCGGTATGATTTTTCTCAGGTAAATAGCAATTGAAATTCTAGAATTATTATTACAATTGTGTACTTTCATTATGACCAAGCTGATAATGCAAAATAATCGCAGTATATTCATATTATATTTACCAATTTTCTATTACAGAAATGTCAGAAATAAAGTATAAAAATCAAATATTGGCAGCTATTGATCACTTGCGCGCCAGAAAGTCACGTCCAGATGCGAACAGAATTTGTAAATTTATGTTGAAGTGCTATAAAGTACAACCAAAGGACACAAAAGCAGATCTAAAGCGCTGCCTTAAAGAGAAAAGTATATATAAAGTAGATTATAAAGATAATGTGAGCTACAGGAACGCTGCTAAGTGGAGAAAGAAATCAAAAAACAACAGTAAGTGTTTAATATCTGTTTTTATTTCTTGTTAGTAGATGAGATCAGCATCCATCTCATAATAACTATTATTTTCTGGTGACACTACAATAGTGCTAAAATTATTTTTAAGTCATTCTTAGATATTTCAAGAATTCAAGACATCGACAGTGGGCCCAAGCTGTGAGTTCTCTTAAACATAATATATTGTAAAATTAAACTTTTTTTTTTCATGTCTTTCTTAGACCGGAGGATGTTTATTTATTAAGTACAACCTATACTTCTTCTTTTATTTATTAGCCATGTCTGCTGCAATTGCAACAAGTGAACGCCGAATTATAACATCGGCTATAGCAACACTTATCTACCAAGATCAAAGTTATTTAGAAAATGGAATTGCCTTTGATGACCTTATAAAAGCTGCTTCTGATCAGGAATCAAAGTACTCCAAAAAACAATTGGAGAATATTGTAAACAAAGAATTAAGCTCTGGTAGTTTAGTGAAATTACCAAATGGTAATTTAGCTTTGGGACCAGCAGACCATGATGTAGATAGCTCTGATAGTTTTAGATTTGAGAGTAATGCAGATTCCAATACGAAAGTAAGTAAATTTTTATTAGAGACTATTGTTGTATTCATGATATTTAATAAAGCTATTTCTAAAATTATTTTAGATGACGTCCTCAGCTAATTCTTCATGCAGATCATCTCCTCAAAGAACTAGAGGACGGCCTAAAAAACGTGGTGGAGGTGTTTCTGGTGGGCATAGTAATAATACAACTCGCAGCACTGCAGTACGTGTAGGAGAACGACGAAAAATGGCAAAAAAAGTATTTGATCCATCAGATAACAATGTGCCGAGCAAAAGAAAAAGGGGTCGTCCTGTGGGGTCCTTGAACAAGAGCACAATAAAAAAAAGATTGATGGTGGCTGGACATATTAAGGATGATGCACCATTATCAGAAAGCCAATTTTCTTTGGATGGAAGTGGTGATGAAATAGACCAGGAAGATTCTTTGCCGCATGAAGAATCAGGTGGAGTTTGCTCAGTTTGCCTTGTACAAAAACCACGAGGATCAAATGATAGACTTGTTGAATGCCGTGATTGCAGCAACAAAGCTCATATAAGCTGTTTGCAATCAGGTTCCAATATTTTAAAACCAAGGCCTGACAACACATGGCAATGTCCTCATTGTAAAACATGTGTAATATGCTGTGAAACTAATGATGCTGTAAGTTAAACTAATATTTAACTTGGGTTTTAATTTTCACAATAAGAGAACCTCACCTGTTAGATAAGATAACCCTTTTGCTACAAGCGTATCTACATAATGTGAGAAAATTGTAATAAGGGATTGTGTCAACACTTGCTTCAAAATGTGACTGTTTATTGAGAATTTTAATAGTTATTGGTAAATGGTTTATTTTTATTGATAATAATTGTAAAATCTCGAAATATGTTATTGTGTACGGAGTACACTGCTGTAGCGAAAGGCTTAATAAAGAAGATAATTGGCTCTTAACACCTGGGTTACAGTAATATCTAATGAATGAATTTGGTATGATATATGTTCGACCAGCCCATACCGTGGGCCCCGAAGGTCAAATACTTAGGCGTCACCCTCGACAGTAGGATGACATTCCGCCCCCACATCAAGACTGTACGCGACCGTGCCGCCTTCATTCTAGGACGTCTACCCGATGATATGTAGGCGAAGTAAAATGTCCCTTAGAAATAAGGTGACACTCTACAAAACTTGCATACGCCCCGTCATGACCTATGCAAGTGTAGTGTTCGCTCACGCGGCCCGCATACACTTAAAATCATTCCAAGTCATTCAATCCCGTTTTTGCAGGATAGCCGTCGGAGCCCCGTGGTTCGTCAGGAATGTCGACCTCCATGACGACCTGGACTTAGAGTCCATCAGTAAGTATCTGCAGTCGGCGTCCATGCGCCACTTCGGCAAAGCGGCACGACACGAGAACCCTCTCATCGTGGCCGCCGGTAACTACATTCCCGATCCTGCGGACAGAATGGAAAGCAGTCGACGTCGCCCAAAACACGTCATCTCGGATCCTCCCGATCCACTAACGGTGCTTTTAGATACTTCAAGCACCGGTCACCGTTCTCGTCGAACCCGTCGCTTGCGACGAAGGGCTCGACGAGCAAATTAACTCTCAGACACAGCCCACTGAGTTTCTCGCCGGATCTTCTCAGTGGGTCGCGTTTCCGATCCGGTGGTAGATTCTGCGAAGCACGGCTCTTGCTAGGGTTAGTGTTAGCAACATCGTCAGGTTTGAGCCCCGTGAGCTCACCTACTAAAGTTAGGGTTACGCTGACATAGCCTCTCAAGGCTATCAGCTTAGGTAGGAAAAAAAAAAAAAAAAAAGGTATGATATTTTTAATATCATACCAAATTTTTATTTATTTTGTTTTAGGGTGTTCTCACTGTCTGCAGTGTTTGCTCTGATGCTTATCATGCACTTTGTCATGCACCTCAGATACCAGATAGATTGAAGGCTTGGGATCAATGGGAATGCAATAATTGCCTTGAATCTCGACCAACTGTGATAGGGTCACCCGCCATAATACCCAGAAGCTTTGACTACAGTGGACAAAATTCACCAAATGTTGATCCTTTCTTGAAGCCACATGAACTAGATAGAGCACCATCCAAATTATCTATGGATACACCAATAGATCCAAGCATACCTGACATAACACACTGGAATACTGATGATGTTTTTGAGTACTTTTCAAAGCATCATCCTGAAGCTGCCCCTATTCTCAGAGATCAGGTTAGTATCCCATTCCTTATTCCTTTATTTGAAATAATTGATACAAACTAATTTTTAATTTTTTGAAATGAATTGCATTCTCAGGAATTTGATGGCCAAGCTTTAAGTATGGCATGTCGTGCTGACATTGTAAGGGGTCTGGGGTTACCTCTTGGACCTGCCCTGGCATTATATCGTATTGTGGTGAAACTACAAACAAGGAAGGATGATTGGACAATGTGTTGGGGCTAAAAAGAATGTTCATAAATAAGATTTATTATAAATTTATATTATAAATATGAAATCGATACACAAACTTTACCTTTATTTTCATTCTATATTATGTAGCATGTGCATATTACGAAGCTAGTGGTAAGGTAAATAGTATTGATTTTTATTAACAACCAATAAAAATTATAACATAAAATTATTTGGTTTCATTTAGAACCAATAATTTATATATTAATATATCGCACAACATATGGTGCATGAAACGTTGGAAAATTCAACATCTTATAATAATTTTTATATAGTTCTGTTAGGCTATAGAAATAAAATGAACTACAAAATTCATCAGTAAAAGCAGACCTCTCTCGTGTCATTAATAATTTAAAAAATGTATTTTCTCATACTCAATTCAGTGTTAACAAAAATTGCTTACACACTTTTCACAATGACACTAGGGAATTGTACATGTTAGTGTAGAAATTTTTTTAACCACTTGCAATAAATTGCATAAATACATTTTTGTGAAGCACAAAATCAATACAAACAACAAAATATAATTCATAAAGTCAGATGATTGCACCAATGTGACTACATATTCCTGCTGAGCTAATAATTGATTGCAAATCAAATTTGCATAATTTTCAATTAAATAGATGTACCTTATGCTGTGATAGCTATTTACAGAAGCTTCATATCTTACATCAGTCCTTTTAAGGATTAATATTCAGTTTTTGTTTCTATTAAAAACTAGAAATATAGATTACTCTCTATTATAATTAAAAATGAAACAACATATAAATATTACAATGAAAAATCACATAATTACCCGTTTACCATAATACTAAGAAAGTTTTTCTCATTCCAAATGTTGATCATAATGTTTCATGTATGACATAAATACATTAAATACCATTGTTGCAAGATTTACATACACAACTCGGTATTGTGTTGGTAAGTAATAAAAGTTAATATATTGAACTGGAGGCCAGAAGAGGCAGTCAGCCTGTAAGCAAAGAATTTTTATGTGAAGTAAAAATTATTTAATTTAAAATCTTTACAAATTGATTGCATACATACCAAATACACATATTTAAATTTCTTTGTTATTTCTTCATTGCATTTCTCCAGTGACTTCTTTTCTAATGTCCCCATTATGTAGAAAAAACAAACAATTGTCAATGGTGACACTATAGTTTCATCGTAGAGTATTTTTTTAAATATTGTCTTTACATCATTCTTCGGTAAAACTTTGTCTAAATAGATGTAGTAATAATGATGCATGGGTCCTAATACTGTACCCACAATGAACATCCGAACTAAAATATGAAAGAAAACTTGAATTGATTTTAGAATATATTATGTCTAAGCTATTTTGGAAAGTCTTTTTTTTTTAAAATGTAAATTGGAAGAAATTTTATTGTAGGGCAAAATATTTCTAATAACACTTACCGGCTCTTGCCCAATCATATCTTTCTTTTAATAGTTTTGATTGAAATTCAAATTCTTGTTGAAACAAGTCTCCTATTGCCATAAAACCACCAGAGGTAATACTGTTAGTGAGAAGTAGGTTTTTTTTGAACAAAAAATGTAAGCCCCTGTTAAATAATGACTTTGAGCGTGTTTGTTCATGTCGATAAAGAGGAATTGCAACGTTTTTTATTTTCTTTAAATTCAGCGCGAACATGTTTGGTTTCAGAGTGATCTTTCAGATTCTAAAAGTTATTTTAGTAATTTACTTTAAAACTATGTAACATAAACTCAAAGATAAGACGAACATAAATTTTATGAGTAATAAACTGTGAAGGCACGGCTTGAAAATTTTTAAACATTATGTAAATTTGTCAAAACTGCCGTATTTAGCGCCAATTCAATATTAAAATATTTTTCTTTCTTAATAACAAGCATTCTAATGTTTTTGCAGACTTGCAATTATTTTAATGAGTACATATTTTCATATCTCATTTATAGTTCTTCCATTTAATCAAGAGCTTTACGTTTTTCCGTCAACTCCATTTTTCCCTCACTTCTAGTTTTACTCTTTTCTTCTTATAGGTTCTGATTTGAACCACAGATTCAGTGTGACCATATGTGGCAGGATCCTGCCATTTTGGCAGGATTGGACTCTTATTTTAGCTTCTGGCATGATAGACAAACGTAGTAGTAGTACTGGGCTATAGAAAATAACTTTTCTTGTGGCAACTCAATAAAATGTAAAAAATGACAGCTCTGAAGATACTTCGTGAGCATGTAGGGGATTTCCCTATACTTCTCGTACTATATTCGTATCATATTCAATTAACAAATTTAAAACTTTGGTTAGAATGTTGATAATCCTGAAACGAGTATTCATAAACACGAGTTTACGGCTTATATTTCAATTTAATCAGTCATAGAGACATACTTAAAGATAGATTCGATTTAGATTATAATTTCTTAATTTTAAGATCCTTTACTTTTATCGTGGATCTCCAAAGCTAAAGATGATCCAGAAGTAGCCTTTTGTAATTCCTGTAACTGCAAATTAGTAACCCGTCTGTTCGCTATAAAAGACCATGCCTACCTTGCGGTAGGCAGCGGCTTGGCTCTACCCCTGGCATTGCTGAAGTCCATGGGTGACGGTAACCACTCACCATCAGGTGGGCCATGTGCTCATCTGCCTACAAAGGCAATAAAATAAAAACCATGCCGCTACTAGTAAACAAAAAAAATATGAGAGGATTCACTGGGTAGTCTTCGGTAAGTTTAATAACGTCACGCAGGTATGCAACGGAAGTGTCGAAAAAGAGAGAGAGTGATCGAGACCGATTGAGAGAGAGAGTAAGACAGGGCGAACGTAGCATGAAGCAACTAGCCATGGAGTGAGAGTAGGGAGCAAGCAAGTGAGAAAGATTGAGAGAAAAAGTGAGACAGAATGCTCAGCTCCTACATACTTTAAAACATACGTATAAAATATTTTATTTTTAATACAGCGCCATCTGTGAGATGTTTTGATAGTAACGTGTGTATGAAACCTCCTTTAGTGAATTTTAATTTAGGATATACGTGAAGTAGTCGTAGTTTGTAGTCGTCGTGGCCTAAAGGATAAGATGTCCGGTGCATTCGTGTGTAGCGATGCACCGTTGTTCGAATCCCGCAGGCGGGTACCAATTTTTCTAAAGAAATACGTACTCAACAAATGTTCACGATTGACTTCCACAGTGAAGGAATAACATCATGTGATAAAAATCAAACCCGCAAAATTATAATTTGCGTAATCACTGGTGGTAGGACCTCTTAGGAGTCCGCACGGGTAGGCACCACCACCCCGCCTATTTCCGCCGTGAAGCAGTAATGCGTTTCGGTTTGAAGGGTGGGGTAGCCGTTGTAACTATACTGAGACCTTAGAACTTATATCTCGAGGTGGGTGGCGCGTTTACGTTGTAGATGTCTATGAGCTCCAGTAACCACTTAACACCAGGTGGGCTGTGAGCTCGTCCACCCATCTGAGCAATAAATAAAAAAAAAAGTTAAAGTATCAATTCACAGAGGGCGCTACCTCATACTATAAAAGGTGATTTACAATTATTTACTAATGACAAAATTTTACTAATAATATACTTAGACATTTAGATAATTGTATTTAAATTTTTTTTTTTTTTCTACCTAAACTGGTAGCCTAGAGAGGCTATTCCAGCGGAACCTTAACTACTGGGTGAGCTCACGGGGCTCAAACCTGACGACGATGCTAACACGAACCCTAGCAAGAGTCGTGCTTCGCAGAATCTACCACCGGATCGAAAACGCGACCCACTGAGAAGATCCGGCGAGAAACTCAGTGAGCTGTGTCTGAGAGTTAATTTACTCGTCGAGTCCTTCGTCGCAAGCGACGGTTTCGACGAGAACGGTGACCGGTGCTTGAAGTACCTAGAAGCACCGTTAGAGGATCGAGAGGATCCGAGATGACGTGTTTTGGGCGACGTCGATTGCTTTCCATTCTGTCCGCAGGATCGGGAATGTAGTTACCGGCGGCCACGATGAGAGGCTTCTCTTGTCGTGCCGCTTTATCGAAGTGGCGCATCGACACCGACTGTAAATACTTACTAACGGACTCTAAGTCCAGGTCGTCATGGAGTTCGACGTTCCTGACGAACCACGGGGCTTCGACGGCTAACCTGCAAAAACGGGATTGAATAATTTGGAAGGATTTTAAGTGAGTGCGGGCCGCGTGAGCGAACACTACACTTGCATAGGTCATGACGGGGCGTATGCAAGTTTTGTAAAGTGTCACCTTATTTCTAAGGGACATTTTACTTCGCCTACATATCATCGGGTAGAGACGTCCTAGAATGAAGGCGGCACGGTCGCGTACCGTCTTAATATGAGGGCGGAATGTCATCCTTCGGTCGAGGGTGACGCCTAAATATTTGACCTTCGGGGCCCACGGTATGGGCTGGTCGAACATCGTGATTGGGCGAATGGCGGAGGTAGAGGTGTCGACGCGCCTAGACGGGAGAAGGATGCTCAACGTGGTGTTCGGAGGGCGACCCCTTTTGAAGAGCACCGCTGTGCTTTTCGTGGGGTTGATGTCGATGCGCCACTTCCGGAACCACTGTCCCATGGTGGTAGCTGCGGTCTGAAGTCGCCGATGGAGCAACGCCTTCTTCCTACACGAGTTGTAGATGGCGGTGTCATCGGCGAAGAGCGCCAGATGGGTCTCCGGAGACCGGGGTATATCATTGATATACAAACTGAATAGTAACGGGGAGAGGGTGGAGCCTTGCGGGACTCCGGCTGTGACGTGACGGGGGCGGGATCGCGTTCCCTCGACTCGATATCGGAACGATAATTTTTGAAGGTTTCACTTCTAACACGTGTGACATGTAACTAACACATGTAATTTTTTTTTCTTATAACGAAATGTTAATTTGTTTATAAAATTGTTTTGTATCGTAAATAATAAAATATAATAAACACTTTTGAATATGCATTTTTTGTTGAACCAGGAAGTAGAAAAATACAATATTACAATTAGGTACCCATTACATTAATTCTAACATGTTCTTCTGACATTTATCTGCACTTAAATACAATATCGTCTGCATCTTGTCAATTGGGCCCTCCCCCGTTTTACCCCGCCACATACCTCAGGAGGTGAATAGCGCATCCGCGCGCATTAAGCAGACTTTGGATGGATTTGGTACGTTTTCAACTAACTAAAGGAAGGCAGGATCTAGAGATAAGAGATGGTCACACAGCACAGATTATTCATTATATTTTTTAAAGGATTTTATGACCTGGTAACTGTGACCTTTAGGTCAAGTCTTATTTTAATTTTAATGTAAAAAAAAATTATATGAAAAATGATGAAATGAAATGAAGTTGATTAAAATGAAACTAGGCGTGAAATGAGATCAGATTATATGGGATGAAATATAATCACAGTAAAATGGTGGTCATATTTACTGAGTCTTTTATAAATTAGAACATTCGAATACAGATAGTTAATATAATTACGATTTCGGGAATTCATTTGTTTGAATTGAAGGTTCTGAAACGTCAGCTGTCTCGGTACGGCAGCCCGTCGGGCTACCCAGACAGTGTCGCTGGTGTCCCGAAATACCTCCTGGACCAGAACCAGCCTGCCGAGTCGGGACGCGATACGCTGCCAACCGGTTGCTCTTTCTTATTTCTCCTTGGCAGTACGCTAGAGTGGGACTCAATTGATACCTTTAAGCGCTCTAATTTTTTTTATACATTACTTTCTTCAAAAATCAGGTACTTTCAGAAAGTCATCATAGATGTCATCTTCAAAAATCAGGTGCTACCGTACCGTAAAATGGGGCGATTAGGGACAAATTCCAACTTTATGAGCAATTTTAAGGTAGTTGTTGATGTATATAATGCTATATCAGGATCAAAATGATTGAGTCTTGGGGGCATCTTTGTTGTCTAATTTAAAATTATGCAACTAGCATTCCAGTTTAAGCAAAAAATGCAAAAATATGTGTAATCCCTATTTACCCGAAAATTGTAGTTAATTGGGACGAAATGAGAAATTTGCTAGGGTTGGCACTACTTTTATTTTTATATATAGTTTTAATTTATTTATTTATTTAGTTGCACCAACAAAGTGATCATCAATTAAAAAAATTGAAAAACTGACAAAAGTACATGGCAGACATCACCTCAATTATAGGTGCAATCGACAGTGCAGTAACAACAATATATATTTATACAAATATAGTGGGCTTTCTTAGAAACGGTTTATATTTCTCCGTTCTTGGTAAGTACTTAGGGGCTGATATTTCTATCTGGGTTAAGAGATTAGGTGTGTCGGTTATTCCATGGATTAATCAGATGAATACCCCCACTCTGAGCAAATATTAAATATTTTATTATGTATTACTTAGACATTTTTGTCCACCTTGAGATTTCATTGATCTTGTTACATGTCTCTGCAAAATCGACTTACTTATATTAAATTGCTGATCTATTTCAAATAAAGACTTATTCTCAATTTCGCTTCGATAAACCAGATTTTTACCAACAAATTTAAAAAATATTGTTATAACTACATAGACAACCCTACAAACCTGTATCTATTTATACTTAGGTCGTTTCCATTTCACGTATTCTCATCCCAATTGACCCCTTTTTCGTTGTTATTTGTACCTAACACGTCCCCAATATCCCCAAAAACAACAGATTTTTACATGTATTTTTATTTAATCAAATACATTAAAACCAATAACAACTGAGACTTACCTTTAATATATATGTTGGTTCAAACACTAAATAACGTTTATAAATCATAGTCGTCTTCTATTATTATCAAATAAATAAAAGAGAGCAAAGTTTCTAGCACTAAAATAATTACCACCACAGGAAGTTAATTTCAAACGCGATTTTTTATAAGTTAGCAGCTATTATCATGCATATTCAGAGTTGTTTTGTGAACTTTCAACATTCTACTATTAAACTACAAAAAAATGGAAGATTTTGCAACGAATATAAAACTTATATTGAGCGTCGAAAGATTTTCCCGGTTTTTTCCCGATTCGCCTTTCAATCCCTAATCGCCCCATTTTACCGGTACCTACTTTCTGAAAATGACTGTAGATGTCATGGCTCTAATTCCTGACGTTGCATCTCTTTCAATGTCTATAATGTTTAATCAGTGTTTAAGTGCCACAGACTATGCATTAATACAAAACAATTGGCTGAATTGGCTGGCCATTGACTGACAAAAAATGGCTCAGTCTAATGAAAAAGTTGATTTTTCTGGCTTATTTAAATTGGATGTGCTAATTCACGCAGATATTGTATCGTACAGTTTCTATGAAGTCGGTCTAAAGAAGTTTTTTGCATTTTCAAGTGACAAAGAATTATTTTTCATATATATTGATCCATTGTCAAAGAGGTTTGAACGAAATTATGATTGGGACTTCGTGGATAATCCAGTTTATTGCATGTGTTTTGAGCCTAGTGGGACCTGGACAATTATTTTAAGTGAACAGAAAGTGCTTCTAGTACCTTTTCTACCCCAATTCATTCCACAAAATGACTTCGATCACAAGTGGTCTTTGTCAAGTGTTACTGTTCTTCCACTTGGTAACATTCCAAAACCTACATCAGTGGTATTTTGGCTTACTAAAGAGTCTGAAAATATACTCATAATTGCATCTAAGGTATTATACAAATTTGTGTTTTTAATATTTGTTTCAGCTATACACTTTTACAATACAAAATTGGATAATGAAATTTTAATACCTATATTATTTCACAATACAATAAGGTCTTTGTAAAATGTACGTTAAAAAAATCAAAATAAAACATAATTCTCAAGATATACTTTAAAAAATAAATTGGTAATGGAAATGTAATAAAAATTAATGAAGTTATTGTACCTGAAGAGTAAATGCATATTCTAAGCCCACTCTGTTTCAATCCTGTCTATTTCTAACAGAAGGTATTCATACATTCTGGTCTAAAGTGTGGGACAGTGATTAAACTACAATTGAGTCTTCCATGCTATATGCCTCAAGACAGTTAGTGACATTTTCACTATTTTGTATGCTGTAAAAGTGACTTTAAAATTTTCAATTCACAGGGCGGAACAATATCCTTTTATTCATTGGAGACCCAGAGTGTTGTAGGGGAATGCAAGGTGACAGGAGAGATTACAGATTTACAGATTTGTTTTGATGACTCATTGGATTTGTTAGCACTTTTGGTTAGTATGTTATTAAAACCTAACATTTAAAATATGAGGCTTGGAACTGCTACTTTTATTGACAGTGCATTTTCAAAGATCATTTCAGATACACATCATATAGCTTTGGCATGAATTTGGCATCTTGATGTTTTTAAACCCAAGTCACATGTTTATCGTCAAAAAAAGAGATTTCAAGAGAGTCATGATCAGTAGGCTTCATTTCTGTGTGTATAGTATAGGTGTGTGTTATATTATAAATTGAAACAGTATATTTGTACATAAATGGTACAGCTAGTGTATTCTGGCCAATATATGAAAAACATTAAAAGCTTAAAATATACTTTACTTTGTCTCTATTTAAAGACAAAATTGAGAAAGATGATTTACCTTAATCACATTTTTATTCTAAACAGGCTAAGGGAACTAACTGTCTTTTCAATAAGCATGTTTATATTTGGTCTTAATTGCCTTTGTGCACAATAAAATGAAAAGCCAAAAAAATACACCACTGCTGTTTGTTTTGATATAGAATAGATATGCTTAACAAAATTCTCTGTTTGGACTCCGGAAAAGCAATGAAACCAATGCAATTCTGTTTCTATTTGGCCAGTAAAATGCATTTTTTAGATCTTTCTTTTGTATTTTCTAATGTTTTAATTAGTTTAACATAATAATATAAAAAGTAATTTAAATCCCGCAAATTTTTCCCAACATATGCAGACCGTCAAGTCCCACAACCCCACTCGCTACCTAAGTGTGGGCACCTCATATGAGATTTGGGCCTGTGTCTGAAAAAAAGTGAAACAGCCAAAAACGGACACAAAAAAGGGTAGACAAGTGTGCTACTAACATACTACATGCAATCTTCAGTCTGCATGTGATCATAGCTCTTTCTCTTAGCAAATGTAAAAATTGTGATTGTAAGAACCCTTTAAATACTAGTTTTTGTAATGAAAAATAATTCACAAGCTTAAAAGGGAAAAGGGTTCCTTTTCACATCATAATTATTTTCTATGATAAAGCTTGATGATCAGTCAAATGTATTTTAAATATAACTGTCCTATGTATATTGAATTGTAGTATAAAATATATTCATTTCCAGATTTCGAGCACTAAATCACAACAGTGGAAATTAGTATTAGAGCACAGATCATATGGTTATAGTTGGTTACAACAAATCAAAGCTAACGACAGAGATAAAAAAGATGGATTTATGTCTTATATAAAGCAACTATCAAAGGATAAAATTACACTTTTTATTCAAGGAAGTTCAAAAGGTGAATGAAAGAACATAGTGTATTAACAAAATGTAGTCAGAAAATTGAGCCAAGCCAATGACGATCGAATTAATAATGACATCTCTTGACAATGAAACGTCTCTTAATTTACATTTATTATTAGTAGTTTTTTTCATTACAGTTCAAGGTATCAGGCATAATTAAAACCACTTTCACGGCCTTATCTCGTACTTTTATTTAAGTATTTGTCATCTCTGACCATAAAAACTGTAGACTATTATAATATATAATTTGATATATAATTTGATGGAGTAGATAATATCATTTTTTATTAGTTAAAGAATAAGAATATTTGTCATGAAAAAGAAATACTTTTTTAATGCTCTGGATAAACAGCCAAGATCCCATATATTTTTTTCCCTACCTATTCGTTGGTAGCCTAAGAGGCTATTCCAGCTACACCCGAACCGGTAGATGAGGTCACCGGCTCAACCAGAGAGAATTTGCTAGCCCTAGCAAGAGCATTGCTTCGCAGAATCTACCACTGGATCCGAGTCGCAACCACTGAGAAGGTCCGGCGAGAAACTCAGTGGGTTATCCCATCAAAGCTTCAAATATAAAGTATAATTGAATATGCAATTTCGAAAAGGGCACATGTCGTATATTTTGTCAAATACGTTACTGCATATACATGTAGTTTTGAGGTTTACCTACACCCATATTTTATAATAATTCCAGTAATTTTTTATTGCTAATTAACACTACAATATATCTCAAAAGTTAATATTTTAAATTTTACACTGCTTTAGAAAATAATCAGTTTTTTTTCATGTCCTGAACATTTTACATTTTCAGAGATGTGCCCTTTTCGAAATTGCATATTCAATTGGTGTCCCATTCTTTATTCTTTACAATATAATGCAACATGCAACACGTCAGAAGCTTGAATTGTAGGACTATCGTACCTTGAAGTGCAAGCCTACAATTCGTCTTTCCATCAGTTACTTCGTAATTTTTACGTTTGTAAAGTTATCTATGTATGTTTAAATTGCCTAATTAATGGTTACAACATTCATCAACAATAAAATTAAAATGATATATACCTACAGATGAACACAAGTCACAAACGGTGGAGTATGTATTGAAACCAACCGAATACCTTCCGCTGTTTAGAAAAGGTTCGAATAATTGGGCATTGACTGCTCAGTATGTAAACGGAAGACATTTCCTGACTGCGTTTGAATTAAATGAGGGAACAATGATAGTAAGTTTAAATTTATGATTATATTTTCGAAGCAAAATATTAAGTAACCAATTTGAGTTATTACTGTAATAAAATACTGTAAGTAAATTATTAAATATGTAGAAATGTCTTATTAGTGTAATTACAGTGTAAAGCTCTTGTGCTATGCAAAACGTTTGGAATAAAAAATATCGTTTAAATAACCTTGAACATGCTTGTAGATTACATTATTTTGGTGAATAGATTTATTAAATAAATATTTTAGCTTGAAAGCCCTGAAGAAGACACACCATCTAGAACTCTGAGACCACAAATAAAAAAGGATGGTTTATATGTACAAGGTTTGTGGTCCCAAAGGTTAATTTATCTATTGAGGAAAAATGAAATTGAGGTGCACAGTTCCAGCTTTTCAGTCATTCAGGTAAGATAAACTAAATATTATAGTTAATCTGTCTTAGTCTATGTCTAGTCGTTGTAGGTCTTATGTCCTTTCAAAAAGGTTGCACGCCACGACAATTATTATTAATTTTCACCTAACTCCCATCCAAAGTTGAATGTTTGATATGGAATGTTGAATGTTTGCAATATTTCTCATTGTACTTTAATTAATTTTGATTTGAAAACAGTAATACACAAATATGTATAACAAATCTGTTGAAAAGAAATATTTCTACACTTAGTAGAAAATAATAACATTTTCAGCATGAAGGCTCACAAGGAGTTAATCGAGATTTTACTGAAATGTGGTCCGCGGAACTCATCGGTGATGTGCAGCGCGCTCATCTTATGACTGCTAAAGACGCCTCCACAACAACTGGTGATTGGCAAGAGCCAACTTTTTTGTGTGATTTGCAACTACCGAGGTTCACTTTACAACCGTGTTTGATTGTAACAAACTGCGGTGCATATATATTGAATACAATGTAAGTTTAATTTCAATCTCATATTTTTAAGCCTAGCTACTAACCTAACTTACTTCTTGAGGTACTTGTTTTTGTGATAAAGACTGTATGTTGGATTATAATACTTTAAAAAACAATTATCCCAAATAAGATATTATACTTATATACTGTAATATAACCATGAAGGTGACTCTCAGCAAACCCAAACGATATATTTTAATTAGCAAATAAAAGGTAAATTAGCAGTCATAAATTGAAGTAAAAAAACTGACATTGTGAGATATAAAATTATAAATATTATATAAACAACAATGGGGACCCTCTATTGATATAAAAATTCCTTCGCCAATGTTCACTAATGGATTTGAATCTTTCGAATGATACAATGCAAATACTATACTTCCACATGATTGTCACTACAAATTCTAACCGTACTCGTCGAACTCGACAAAGAGGTCGACGTGCAACCTAACCCATGCATCAGCCCGCTGAGTTTCTCGCCGGATCTTCTCAGCGGGTCGCGATTCCGATCCGGTAGTAGATTCATTCGCGAAACAATTGCTCTTGAGTTGTTAGGTCTCCTTCGGAGGCGCTCGGGCAGTTGTTAGCAAATCCCGCCCCTCTTGGCTGAGCCTTTGCTCGCCCACCTGTCCTGGTGAAACTGGAAAGGCCTTCGGGCCACCAGTAAACTTTCAATCATAAAAAAAAAAAACTACAAATTTGAAACGTGAAGTAGAAGCCCAATTACGTTACATTATGTATGTAACTAAACACGCTGAAGCCACATCTGTGTGCTTAGTGCGAGTTTTTCACGTTCTCGATAGCGTAAAAGTTTACTCATTGGTACAGCGCCCCTAGCGGCAAACGTAGGCAAACGTTCTGTTATGGGAGTTTACTCTGAGGTCGTTTTAAAAAGGGAACTTTTAGGATACGAACAATTTTATTTGATTTATACAATATGGATGATGTAACTCTAGGAGCAACCCCAGCAGCCGCACCCGTACTCTAAGACAGTTCACGCTCTACTAACCGTTCTCCGGTCTCCTCTAAAGTCTCTACCTCGGACCGTCTAGTGAGTGGTTGGAGGGTATCAGCATTTTAGGGTTCAGTACAGAGATATAACAGTTCCAACTCCATACAAGTTTGAGTTAACTTTTACGCTAACGAGAACGTTAAAAAACTCTCACTGAGGACACTGAATATTTTCATTTCGTTATTTTCTGTTGATTACCGATGTTGTTGTCGCTCAACGACAACACGGATGATAATGTAAACTAGTTTTTTTCCTACCTATGCTATTTCAGCTTCACCCTAATGTGTGTAGGTGAGCTCACGGGGCTGAAACCGGAGTGTTGCTAACACTGACCCTAACAAGAGCAGTGCTTCGCACAATCTACCACCGGATCGGAAACGCAGCCCACTGAGAAGATCCGGCGAGAAACTCAGTGGGCTGTGTCTTTGGGGTAAACTAGTCAAGACTGGTGTTTGTTATGTAGCTGCGAGGTGTGCGAGTGGCTCGTTGGCACGATATGTCGCGGCGGGACGGGCGCGGAGCAGCGCGCGGCGGCGCTAGGCGCGGCGCTGCCCCCGCTGCTGCGCGCCGCCGCGGACCTGCTCATGTCGCGGGGGAACATCGCATCCGCGCACTACCTCTACTCGTTAGCGCAAGTACGTGCACACACTATACATACACCTACCGACCTGTGTGCTTAGTCCGAGTTTTTTAACGTTCTCGATAGCGTAAAAGTTAAGCCATTATTGTATGTAGTTGGAACAGCGCTCCTAGCGGCAAACGTACACAAACGATCCAATTCCATACAAATATGGTTGTACTTACTATTTTTGTTAACCATTCATAGTGTTTTTATTGTACCTCACCTATCTAGTTCTTCTTCATCTTTTTCTCTACCTTATCCCACTAGGTGGGGTCGGCACAGCTAATTTTTCACGTCCATTCTCTTCTATCAGCCGTCATCTCAACACTCACTCTTCTCTCTCTCTCTCTCTCTCTCATATCGTTATTCACACACTCTATCCATGTCTTCTTCGGTTGACCTCTTCCTCCTCTACCTTGCACTACCATTTCGATACATCTCCTATTCACATGCATCTTTTCTCTCTTCTCTACGCATCACACGTCCATACTACGCTAATCGTCCTTTAATTTGTTAATTACCGAAGCTATTTTCACACTTCCTCTAATATAGGTATTCATTCCTATTCACCTATCACCTATCTAGTTTTTGCAATGATCAGATAGAGTTGTGGATCGCAGGGGTAGCTAACGCTTTCCGATCTCGATTGCTTTTTTTATTATTATTATCCGTTGTCATTTCTTGTCCCACTGAAAACTGCTTTTTCAGTAGATACACAGAATATTAGAATTAATCATAATAATAGTGAAATCATAGAAAGAAAATCGTGAAATCACTAATAATTTTTAAAATGAAACCGATATCACCTTTGGTATTACAAACTAATAATATTATAACTTATCACGGTACTTCATACTTTAATGGTACGATATAATTATTTCAGAGTCCACCAGATGGCTGGGTAGCCCGACTAGGTGTGTTTGGTCGTCTCCACGAACTGTCCATGTTTAAACAGTCAGCGAATGTCGGAAGTCTTGGGAATGCTGCAATTATCGTCAAATTACTCGCTGTGTTGATCAAAATGTCTACTAATGAAGAAGAAATATTCGACTGGTTAGTGAGAAAAATCTCTATTGAAACATTATTACTTTCGATAGCTTAATTTAAAAAGTTGAATAGATAGTTAAAAAAAATTATAGAAGAATATGATAATAGATTATGATTATGTCATTATATTTTATCACATATTTAATAAAAAAAATATGTCTAAACGCTGCCTAATGATAGCTATAGTAGATTGATAAAAACTGAATGTAACCCTATAACAGTAGAATGTTCCCACCTCGATAAAGCGGCACGACACAAGAACCCGCTCATCGTGGCCGCCGGTAACTACATTCCCGATCCTGCGGACAGAATGGAAAGCAGTCGACGTCGCCCCAAACACGTCATTTCGGATCCTCCCGATCCACTAACGGTGCTTCTAGGTACCTCAAGCGCCGGTCATTATTGTCATCGAACCCGTCGCTTGCGACGAAAAGCTCGACGAGTAAATTAACCCTCAGACACGGCCTACTGAGTTTCTCGCCGGATCTTCTCAGTGGGTTGCGTTTCGATCCGGTGGTAGATTCTGCGAAGCACGGCTCTTGCTAGGGTTCGTGTTAGCAATGTCGTCAGATTTGAGCCCCGTGAGCTCACCTACTAGTTAAGGTTACGCTGATATAGCCTCTCAAGGCTCTCAGCTTAGGTACGAAAAAAAAAATGTTCTCAATAACTGTACTTTTGTTTTAGGGATGTAAAATTCACAACTCTTAATCCGGCTGAACTATTGGAATTGGCTTCATTTGCTGCTGCGGTTGGCCTGTGGGAGATGCTACCATTATTCAGCATTCACAGAGGATATCCTAACATACTTCTGTCAGCAGTAAAGTCGCGAAGTGCTATATGCAGAGGAGCTTTAAACTGTCTCCTTAGGGAGCAATGTGTTGTGCCACTGCTGTTGGAAGAAGACAGCCAATGGCTTCTTGATTTTATTATTGCCAATTGTGAAAAGTTTGACACCTTCCTACTTAAAGTAAGTAGAGGAATAAGCTGAAAAAAAATTCAGCTGCAAATTAAACAATAGGTCAATATTAACATAAAAAATAAAATTGCAGTGTCTATGTTTGTGGTTGAATCCGTTACAAGACCAACTGCGGCCTGTAATGAGGGACATGAAGCAGGGCATATGCACAATTTATGTAAGTGCCTATATTTTAGTAATGAATAATACATAAAGCGTAATATGCTACGTATTTAATATAGATGATCATATTATTATTATTATTGTGTAAAAACTGAAGATTAAGAATTTTTTTGAAAGTTTTGTGAAATTATTCAAGATTAGTCTTTTGTTAAAAAAAATAATGTCATTTATATCTTTAGTATGTTGGTATTGTCGATATCAGTTAACGAATTAACGTCTTTTAAGCGATTTCTAGAGCCCAATGATAATTAAATCCAACTGTTGATTGTGGATTTTCTACCAGCTCTCGCGACATAAGAGACACAGTCAAAAGTCATTTTACGGTTTAATGTTGCGTTTATTATTATGGCTTTGATAGGATAAAGTCTCAACTGTAATGTAACTGTTTGATATAATTAAGCCGTTCTTTTTCTCACTCTCTCTCTGTAAGCCTTTTAAACGCGCTAGAGAAAGAGAGTTTGTTAGGTCTCCTTCGGAGGCGCTCGGGCAGTTGTTTGCAAATCCCGCCTTTGCTCGCCCACCTGTCCTGGTGAAACTGGAAAGGCCTTCGGGCCACCAGTAAACTTTCAATCATAAAAAAAAAAAAAAAAAAGAAATAGAGCACACTTTTTGAACAATGACGTCAACATTTAAGACTTGGATGTACATTTTACGCAAACACTTGGGTTTTGAGAAACAATCAGAATATCCCATTCAGCCTCTACCAAAAACCATAATGATAATTGCTCAAAGTGTCACTTAACTATTTCAATTATTTCTTCAATCCATGTATTATATTTCTTGAACTTGCCAACCCAGATTTTGAATATAAATAAATACTACATTAGTAAATTTATCAACTCCTGCATAAGTTATTACTTCATTATATACAGGGTGGCCCATAAGTCCTTTGAAAAGTAAAATTTGAATAAAACGAACAGGGCGCGCGTGAGCGGTGCAGGGGAAGCGGGGGGAGTAACTTCGGTTTCTGGGAATTTAGTCGCGATGGAGCGTTTTACCGGAGCGGACCGTGCGTTTTATGTGCGCGAGTTTTATAAAAACGACAATTCGGCAACCGTTGCGCGGCGTAAATTTCGAGAACACAAAGGTTTACACAACTTTGACGACACTCCAACTCTTCAAACGATTAAGAACTGGGTTGCTAAGTTCGAGGAGACCGGTTCGACGTTAGATAAACCGCGGTTGGGTCGCCCAAGGACGTCACGTACGGAACAAAACATAGACACAGTGACACAGTCTATTCCCGAAAATCCGACACAGTCAACTCGTAAGCGCGCCAGAGCATTAAACGTATCCAGGACATCGTTACAACGGATTTTGAAGAAAGATTTACATATGCACCCTTACAAAATTCAGTTGGTTCAAGAATTAAAGCAAACTGACGGTATTCAAAGAAAATTATGCGAATGAAATGTTGAATCGGTTTACTTCCTTCAATAACATAATGTTCTCTGACGAGGCTCATTTCCATCTTAACGGGCATGTTAGTAAACAAAATTGCCGCTATTGGAGCCCCATCAATCCAAAACTTAAGCATCAGAAGCCCTTACATAGTCCGAAAGTGACTGTTTGGGCCGCTATGTCAGCCCATGGTATCCTAGGGCCTTACTTCTTTGAGGATGGCAGAGGGCGCTTACTGTTACGTCGGAGCGATATGTGGCTATGATCGAAGAGTTTTTCATACCAGAATTGCAAAACTTTTCAGGCTTTAATGCCAGGACGTGGTTTCAACAGGATGGGGCCACTTCTCACACCTCTAACACTGCTATGCCCGTTATCCGTCAACTTTTTCCTGGCAAAGTTATCTCTAAGAGAGGAGACATTTCCTGGCCTCCACGTAGTCCAGATCTGACCCCGATGGATTTTTTTTTGTGGGGCTACCTTAAGGCTAAAGTATACGACACAAACCCGCGGTCAATTGAGGCTCTAAAAGAAAACATCCGCAGAGAAATGACAAGCATTTCAGCAGTGACGTGCCGCGCAGTCATCGACAATTTTAGACGTCGTTTGCAAGAGTGCCGTGATCGCAACGGATTACATTTAGGAGATGTTATTTTCAAAAAATAATTCCCGTTTTTTAAGCTTTTTATGTAAATAAAAATTTAATTCATAATGTAATTAGTTTTATTTTAATAATTTTTTTTTCATATCAAAGGACTTATGGGCCACCCTGTATAAAGTCATTACACGCTATATCTCCATCGAGTCGTGTTTATCTATACTTAATATTATAAAGCTAGAGTTTGTTTGTTTGAACGCGCTAATCTCAGGAACTACTGGTCCGATTTGAAAAATTATTTCAGTGTTAGATAGCCCATTTATTGAGGAAGGCTATATATAGGCTATATAACATCACATTAAGACCAATACAAACGGAGCGCCGATAAAGAATATTTCAAAATATTTTCACTTTCTAGGTAAATGAAATGGGAGTAAAATTTAGCGTTATGCCAAAATAACTATTCCACGCGGACGGTGTCGCGGGCAAAAGCTAGTATTAATATAAACATCATTTTTAGACAGCAAAAATGACACAACTAATATCTACGTTCGTCAATGTCGCCTGTGCTGTGGAAGCCCGGGAACCATGTCAAGATATACATTTGGAGGTCACGCAACCTCCATCCGACACGTGGAAGAACCAAGTGTTCACACCCAGACGCTCCCTCACTTGCGGGCTGGCGCATTGGGCCGTGGTCAGCGACGGCAACGCCAGAGTGATGATGGCTAGTACACCAGTCAACACGGAGCTCATCGGCAGGGTTATAGACGTGGCCTGTGGACGGCACCACACTCTCATCTTAACGGAAAATGGAGTGAGTTATTTTCATATTTAAGGTAACCGAGCAGGACATTCATTCGTTTCATTGGTTCCACCACACTTACCGTAAATAGGTAACCGAAAGCTAACATTACTATGTTAGGTTTGGGTTTGAAAGGTTGGGCAGCCGTTGTACTGTTAAAAGTAAGACCTTAGAACTCATGTCTCAAGGTGGGTGGCGGCGATTGTAGATGTCTTAAGCTTCGATAAATACTTAATATCATGTGGGCCGTGAGCTCGTCCACCAATCAAAGCAATAAAAAGATATTTTATTTATCGTTTTTGTCTAAATACTAAGCACGTACTATAGACTACAAAATGATAATAAATTAATATTGCTATAGTAGAATTATTTTGTTCGTGCAGTTTGGGTCATAAATAATCGGAGCGTTGAAGCGAATATTTTGCTCTCTCTTCCACTCACGAGCGTTATGGACGGGCATAGTGATGCGCATCATTGTTTTCGATAAGCGTTATCGATTGTGTATTTAGTTTTGTCATTTTGTGGGTTACTGATAAAAATGAAATTTAAAATCACTAATCGAACACTCACACCACATATCGCCGCAGCAAGTTAACAAGAACGGCAAAAATTAACACGTTGTAACTTTTCGGGATCTATTTTTATTTCAGTGAAAATTTTTAACACATTGTTGATAACAACACGTGCAAATATTGTTTTGAATAAAATCTACCGTTTTGATACAAAACAAAGGAGTAGCCATTGTGTCACTAAAGAAATTCAGAGAGCGAATACATAAAAACACATTTCTCTTCGACATATGTACTATAATTTGCAGGTAAGTACAACAAATGACTCGTAACATAACAATGTCTCACCACCCTGCCGCCGTGTACCTGCCTTCGATGACTCATTTGTTTTTATCGATAATGGCGTTACGCCCGCGCAACATGCTCACCGCCTTTAACCGGGCTATGTTTTATGACCCAAACTGCACGAACAAAATAATTCTACTATAGTCACGTTTGCCTTTCAAGCGCCGATATTCAAATGTACGTAACAGTTGTACAGCGCGGGCGACAACACGTTCGGTCAGCTGGGCGTGGGGCGGCGGTGGCGGGGCGCGGCGGGCGAGGCGGCGCGCGCGTCTGGCGGCGTGCTGCGCGTGCGGCTCGCGGGGGGCGCGCCCCTCGTGTGCGTCGCCGCCGGACACTACCACTCCGCCGCGGTGGACGCCGGCGGGCGACTCCTCACGTGGGGGTCCGTCACATTCCCTCATTAAATCCCCTATCCATACTTGATTTGACAGCTGTCCCCGTAGTTGCTCTCTAGTGGAACTATGAGGTATTAGAGTTGACCTTTTACTAGTGGTAGGACCTCTTTGAGCTTGCTCTTATGAGCATTCTACTGTTACGTCTGCATTCGTATTTAGCGATGCAACGGTATTCGTATCCCGGGCGGGTACCAATTTTTCTAATCAAATACGTACTTAACAAATGTTCACAATTGACTTCCACTGTGAAGGAATAACATCGTGTAATCAAAATCAACCTCGCAAAAATATAATATGCGTAATTAGTGTGGTAGAACCTCTTGTGAGTCCGCACGGTTAAGTACCACCGCCCTGCCTATTACTGCCGTGAACCAGTAATGCCTTTCGGTTTGAAGGATGGGGCAGCCGTTGTAACTATACTGAGACCTTAGAACTTATATCTCAAGGTGGGTGGCGCATTTACGTTGTAGTTGTCTATGGGCTCCAGTAACCACTTAACACCAGGTGGGCTGTGAGTTCGTCCACCCATCCAAGTAACAAAAACAATTTTTAGTGAGTAAACCATTGATACTACAACATCGCGGTCTAGTTATATTTTATACATACACTAGCCGTACTAGCCCGCTTCGCTGGGCATTTAAAATTAACATTATTGTTTTATTGTGATTATTATTAGGGAGTCCAACACTCATATAAATATTAGCCTATCCATTAAGTACATCTATTTTCTACATGGATACCAAATTTCAAGTCAATCGGATGCACGGTTCAGTAGTTATAACGGAACATCCGTGAAGACCACTGTAGATTTATATATTAGTATAGATTTGCCGTGAAAATAAAGTTACGGCATACTTGGGTACGTGGTAAAGGACATCAAGAAGCCACAACTAAATGACTGTGCGTTAGCCTAACTAAATACTAAATATCTAACTGCTTAAATATAAAATAACATTACACCTTTGAAAAATTACATTCGCGTGTAGTTGAAATTTCAATCGCAGGAAAAGAATAGCAAATAATTTCAGCTCACATTGCATCTCAATAGAAGTGGTTGTTTATGAAATTTAAGAAAAATGTTTCAATACAAAGTCATTACACGACTGAAGGACTTGTATGACATTGCACAATAAACTATTTTATTATTAGTAGTGTTAATTCAATTATCTTATTTCGTCCATAATTACTGATACTTTAGTATGTATTTAGTTTTTTTTTCACTGCACTGGATTTCTTTAATAGCTGCTAAATATAAAAAGGAGCTTGGATGGCAAATAATGAAGAAAATTGTACTGAATAGATTTATCATTGCCTACTTAATAAATAGATTGTTTAAATACTCTGTCACAGGTGGGGAGTGCACGGTCAGCTGGGCCTCGGAAACATCGACGATCAGTGGACCCCACAACTGGTTACGAAGTTTTTGGGGAGAAAGGTAAGGTCGTCGCAAGCGAGTAAACTAATTCATAGACACAACTCACTGAGTTTCTCGCCGGATCAAAACAACCTCGTACAGTGACAGTATAACTGGTGGTAGGACCTCTAGTGTGAGGAATTTCATTTTTTTTTTAAATACTGAATTGTCATCGTTTCTTAATAATTATACCAAATTTCGAGTTAATCTGACGTTTTCAATGGGGGTCAAATTCATGTTCAAAGATTCCGTTAACATACATACGCCTGAAGCTAATAAAAGCGTATATAAAAACCTGGTACCGTGACAGCGAATGTAATGGCGCCAGGTGCAGAGCGTGGGGTGCGGCGCGTGCCACTCGGTGCTGCTGACGCGCGGCGGCGAGCTGTGGGCGTGCGGCGCCAGCGTGTTCGGGCAGCTGGGCACGGGGCAGCGCGGCAAGGCGTCGCTACCGGTGCGCGTGGCGCTGCACGAGCCGGTGCGCGCCCTCGCCGCCGGATACTTTCATAACGTGAGACACTTTATATAAGACCTTGTCATTTTTTATTCGGATCAAAGGAGCTGTCGCCGCTGTAAACTTTTTTTTTTTTTCCTACCTAAGCTGATAAGCCTTGAGAAGCTATTTCAGCGTAACCTTAACTAGTAGGTGAGCTCACAGGGCTCAAACCGGAGTGATGCTAACACTGACCCTATCAAGAGCAGTGCTTCGCAGAATCCACAACCGGATCGGAAACGCGACCCACTGAGAAGATCCGGCGGGAAACTCAGTGGGCTATGTCTATGGGTTAATTCGCTCGTCGAACCCTTCGTCGCAAACGACGGGTTCGACGAGGACGGTGACCGGCGCTTGTGGTGCCTATAAGCACCGTTAATGGATCGGGAGGATCCGTAATGACGTGCTTTGGGCGACGTCGACGGTTTACCATTCGGTCTACTGGATCGGGTATGTAGTTTCCAGCGGCCACGACAAGAGGGTTCTCATGTCGTGCCGCCTTCTCAAAGTGGCGCAGCGATGCCGACTATAGATAGCTACTAACGGAATCGAGCTCCAGGTCATCGTGGAGATCCACGTTCCTCAGGAACCATGGTGCTCCGACGGCTATCCTGCAGAATTGGGATTGAATAACCTGAAGGTGTTTCAAGTTGGTGCGGGCCGCGTGAGCGAACATTACGGTTGCATACGTCATAACGGGGCGTATGCAAGTTTTGTAGATAGTTACCTTATTACGGAGGGACAGTTTGCTTCGTCTGCAAAGCATAGGGTACATTCGTCCTAGTATAAACGCGGCACGGTCGCGTACCGTTTTAAGGCCGCTGCATACGTGACGGGTTTTTATACGGACGGGACGGGACGGGAAGTTTTGCAAACATCGTTTCATACAAAATGTATATGAAAGAGCATATTTCACGGAGACACGGACGGGACGGGTACGTGGCACTCACGGGACGTGCCCCGTCCCGTCCGTGTTTCCGCTACGTATGCACAGTCACTCCGTTCGTTCCGGAGAGAGAACTAGTGACGTCTTGATACGCAAGTGTCGAAAATGGATAACGAAAAACTAATCGAGTGTGTACGGTCAAATCCAGCATTATATAATTTAATTATATAATAATATATAATTCTATTCTGCCATGTAGGATGTACAGAAAATCTCCTTTTCTTGTTCACGGTCGTAGCTACTTCGTCATCTAGAGCAATAGCAATTAAAGCCAATTCTTGAAATGAAAAATCCATCTTTCGTTGTTCACAACACTAGCACGTTAGATCCGAGTCATTGTCACAGTGCGTATGCATTTACATCACGTTCCCGTTTTGAACGAGGCAGTCACGTCCCCGTTCCGTTCACGTCCCGTCCGTATAAAAACCCGGTGGGGACGGAATGTCATCCCTCTGTCGAGGGTAACGCCTAGGTATTTCACCTTCGAGGCCCACGGTATGGGCTGGTCAAAGAGAGTGATGGGGCTAACGGCGGAGGTGTTTACGCACCTATTAGAGAGCGGGATGCTCGAAGTGGTATTCGGAGGGCGACCCCTTTTGAAAAGCACCGCTGTGTTTTTCGTGGGGTTGATGTCAATGCGCCACTTCCGGAATCACTGTCCTATGGTGGTTACTGCGATCTAGAGTCGCCGATGTAACAACGACATCTTCCTACACGAGTAGTAGATAGCCGTGTCATCGGCGAAGAGCGCTAGATAGGTCTCCGGAGACCGGGGTATATCATTGATATACAAACTAAATAATAACGGGGAGAACGCGGAGCCTTGCGGGACTCCGGCAGTCAGATGACGGAGGCGAGAGCGAGTTTCCTCTACTCGATATCGAAACGAGGAACACCCGTAGAAAATTATTTGTTAATGGAGACGAGCACATAAATCACGTGATTGTGAATGGTCGCCATTACTTGTGCACATCAGCTATTGCTTTCATAGCGACGCAGTCAAGACGCTGCTTACCGCTAAAAACTCATCATCATCATTCTCCTGCTCGTTTCTCGTTTCCCAGTCAGCTGGGGTCAGCGCAACATGGTTTCTCCTTCGATACTCCTCTATCATATACCATTTCTTCGTTCACTCCCTTCTTACACATATCATCTTTCATGCAATCCATCCATTTCTTCTTAGGTCTACCTCTTCCTCTATATCCTTTCACATTCATAGTTAACACCCTCTTACCAACCTCATTTTCATTTCGTCTCATCACATGACTATACCATCCCAAACGCGCACTTCCCAACTTCTCTGTCACAGGTGCCACTTTCAGACTTCCTCTAACATATTCATTTCGTATTCTATCCATTCTGGTTACTCCACACATCCATCGCAACATTCGCATCTCTGCTGCATGCAATCTCCTTTCATCCGCCATTTTCATGGTCCAACAAGCTGATCCATACAATATCCATTACCGCTGAAGACTCGTTTCAAATCTCTATCTATACTAATACTAATATATTATAAAGAGGAAAGAATTGTTTGTTTGTATTGAATAGGCTCCGAAACTACTGAACCAATTTGAAAAATTCTCTTACTGTGTGAAAGCTACACTATTCCCGTGTGACATAGGCTATAATCTTTTTTGAAAAATATTAGGGATCCTTACTAAAACTCCAATAATGTAACCCAAGGTGTAAAAAAATTACCTAAAATATTCTTTGCATCGCGTGCCCTGCGAAAACTATTGATGATAGAAAAAAATAATGTACTACGACTTTGTAGAACACATTATTATTTACAAAAAGTGTCGCGACATCATGTGTCTAACTATTATAGTTACGCCGCAATAAGTGTTCTTTTATTAAAAAAAATAGAACAACGTCAAATATCGTTGAAATTTTTGTTAAAGACCCGAGCTGAGCCGGAGCGGGCCGCTAGTAATGAAATAATTTTAAACAGTTGGCGTTAACACACAAAGGCGAGGTGTACGTGTGGGGCGCCAGTCCGCAGCAGGTGCGCGCCGCCGCCGCACGACGCGCCGCAGAGCCCTCCTCCCCCACCCTGCCCTTCCACGACGATAACGACAGATACCTCGCACCCTCCTGCGTCGACACTACCAACGTGCGAGGGAGAATCGTACAGGTAATTAGATCCGGATAATTTACTAGTAATTTTTTTAATTTTTATTTATTTAAGAATTACCATCAGGGTTTACAGTAAGACATAAAATAACATTGACATGTATAGAGCAATTGATAACTGCAACTCTAATTAGAGGCAATCACAGCATGCATTACATTAATATATCAACAGAGATTTAACAATACTAATAATAATAAAAATAATAAAAAACAAAAGGAAGACAACAAGGACAGTAATACCCGAGTACTCAGACCAAGACAGTAACGAGGTAACCTGGATGGCACCTTCAAAGAGAATTTATTGAGGATGGATTGCCCTTGATTGCCTTTTTATTGCCCTTGTAGGCAGACGAGCAGACGGCCCACCTGATGGTGAGTGGTTACCGTCGCCCATGGACTTCAGCCATGCCAGGGGCAGAACCAATCCGCTGCCTACCGCTTAATACTCTCCACAAACCTCTTTTAAATAAGGACATGTCATAGCGCTCAGGAAACACCTTGGAGGGGAGCTCATTCCATAGCCGGATGGTACGTGACAAAAAAGACCTCTGGAAACGCACTGTCGATGAACGCAGCGGTTCCAGATGATATGGATGAACTCTGCTCCGATGGCGGGAGGTGCGATGATAAAAAGGAGATGAGGGGATCATCTTAAACAATTCCTTAGAGCACTCCCCATGGAACATACGGTACAAAATACAGAGGGAACCGAAGTCCCTCCGCAGACCCAGAGGTTCCAAATTTAGCAAAAAGATCACGTTCCTCCGACATCTCTGTTGTGAAAAAATATTTAATGTGGTTCGATTCGTATTTACAGATATCCGCTGGTTGGCATCACTCATGCATAATAAACAACATGGGCTCTATTTATACCTGGGGACTTAATTTCGATGGACAGCTAGGTAAGGTCTAATCATTATGCAAATTAATAATATAATATGCTCAATAAGCATAAAATATATAGATCATAAATAAAAACATTTTTTTAATTTTTTTAAAAGTAATTATTGTTACTGCAGATTTAATATTCTTCAAAAGAAATGAAGTGACGTAATAATTTTCTTTAATTTCACATTTAAAGCAGTTAAGACAGCAGAGATCTGTTTTTTTTTTAAATTAAATTGTTTAATTATGAACAGGCAGTGGCGATAGAAAACAAATACAGATTCCAACCGAAGTTAAAATTCGTACGGAGACACAACCTCATACTATGAAAAGTGATAGTGAGAAAACTACAGATGCTGATGAAAATATGGAGTTTAATACCAAAGCGTTGGTCGGGTGCGGTGGTGACTTCACCGTATATATCGACGACGATGGACGAATTTATTCTACTGGCAACACTCATTTACAGGTAAATTATCGATTACTCGAATCTGGCAATACTGTGATTAATCCTCATATTAATGTGGATATTTTCTATCTCATCTTACTGGTGATAGGACCTATTGTGAGTCCGCGCGGGTAGGTAGCACTGCCCTGCCTATTTCTGCCGTGAAGCAGTGATGCGTTTCGGTTTGAAGGGTGGGGCAGCCGTTGTAACTATACTTGAGACCTTAGAACTTATATCTCAAGATGGGTGGCGCATTTACGTCGTAGATGTCTATGGGCTCCATTAACCACTTAACACCAGGTGGGCTGTGAGCTCGTCCACCCAACTAAGCAATAAAAAATAATAAAAAAATGTACATAAATTTTTTTCATCAGATCTCCAATGAGAAAACGAAGGGAGGTAATCGGGTTATTATGATGAAAACAACGAAACGCGTAATCAAGATTCCAGCGAGCCGCACGAACCATAAGTTCCTGTTCCAGCCCGTTGCCGCTGTCGACATGTTATCTAGCGCCAACGACTTGCAAAGGCAACCTATAGTATCGCAACTAAATCCACTACAGTCTATGAAGGATTTCAAGAGGAAGTCGTGGGCCGATGACGTCATAATGCTACTCAAACCGTGGATAAACGAAGCCAATGTAGCAAGGAATTTAAATATGGCTGCCAAATTAGCTTATCATAATAACGCATACTCTGAGTGTTTGAGGTTAATGTTAGAGAATTTAAAACGCGGTCCCCAAAACGATTGTTTCTACGTGCAACACAGCACGCCCCTTGAGATTGAACACAGCGCGGACTGCGAGGCTGGACCACCTACCCGGAAAGACGAGGTCAAAATAACTATTACAAATGTCATAGCAAAAAGGATAAAAGAGGTGTCCTTGGCTATTTTGAACGACGTCGCCTATAACGTAATAGATCCATCAACATTTAAATCTTTACCATGTTGCTGTGATGAATTAAAATATCTGTCGAAGAAAAAACTACCCAATGCAACGGTAAACATTTTCGAACAAGATCTCTCTGGTAAAGCAGCTGATGTGATTGATAAATTGATAAACATATTCCCCGTGGACGCAACACTGTGGGAAATATGTTTCCGTTTGTCTAAAGATTTTTACATTAATAACAGTTTATCTATAACTGAACTGGAACGTGTTTTGCGTAAGTATATGGAATCTAATGCCACTACAATGATTACTGCGATACTGTATTCGAAAGATTGTTCAGAATACAGTGAGATTTTGTCACCAAAATTTTACTTGAATATGTGCAATCAGGTAATGGACACATGGGGCTGAATTAGCAAGGGATTTGAAAGATGACTCAGAGCAATTATTGGTGTTAGTTTCCAATGATATCCATCGAATTAACGTTTGCATCAATTTGCAGATCCCTTGATCTTATCGTAGATTTAATATTATCGTAGATTTTTTAAATATTATTCGAACCTACGAGTATTCGTATTTCCGATACTATTATTGTAATACTAAACAATGAGCGATTATTTTTAAAACGAATCAAATTATAAAATTGTTTTGTTTGATTTTTCGATTGTTCGAATTTGTTATTCTTACAGGATTATGTTTTAATGTTATTTTATTACTTTTATTTCTTTATTATGATAAATTTATGAATAAAATCGGGTTATTATTGTGTAATGTACGTGGACCGCCAAGAGAAACGAGACTGTCGACGATTTGCTACCAGAAGGTTCTTGGTTACTTTAGTCATATTGCTCGGCGGCCACCAGACAACCTTGAAAGATTGATTGTGGTGGGTAGACGGGAAAAAACCCGCCGGCCGGCCACCATACCGTTGGTCGGATCAGATATCTGCGCTCACTACTCTCTGTTGCGAACGCCCTGAGAGAAGCCGAAAACCGAAGCAAATGGAAGCTGAGGGTACAAAGAGCCACGAAGGGCTTTCAAGGACATGACCTTCAGCAATGAAATATTCGACTAAGAAGAAGAAGAGAATGTACAGGAAAGTTAAGCTAAGTCGAGCTTGAAAAACCTGGTATTTTTTCTGTAATACCTATAACTTACCTGGTATGTCACAATATTCATGCTCACCCAGTTTAATGTTTGTGTAATCTAAGAGGTTCTGTATCCTGTTTCGATTTTATAGTTGCTATACATTTTTTCTACGCTTAAATTCTTTGAAATAGCAATTTAATCAATAGATTAAAAAGCAATAGCTTTGGTAACAGTAATCGCTCATTATCCTGGATCCTATAATGGAAATTTTACTTAATAACCATACACCTCTAATGAGATGAAATCCCCTTAGACTTTTAGGACTTTATAGGAAATAATACATTTTCTACTCTTTTTAGTATTTGTGCTCTCTTGTAGACTGATTTTGTTTGTGTTAAAATATGTAGTAATATATGTATATAAGTTTCTAAGTTTTTATGTGTTATCATTGGTGATTTTGGCATGATTTTATACAAGTATATATATTTTTTCAATGTTTTTTATGTCCGTTTTGTTTATGTAAAGATTGTTGTCAATTCTATAAGATACGCAGCAGTTTGCACAGTACTTTATGTAGTAGATTTAGCCGGACTGAATATATAAAGGCGTACTGAACTTCCAAACGTGCTTAGTCGTGGGAGAACTTTTTTTGGCATCATTCGGTAATTCATTGCCATCGTATTTACTATAGTAGAATTATTTTGTCCGTGCAGTTTGGATCATAAAAAGTCGGAGCAGTGAAGCGAGTATTTCGCTCTCTCTTCCACTCACGAGCCTTATGGACGGACGGGCATAGTGATGCGCATTATTGTTGTCGATAATCGTTATCGATAGTGTATTTAGTTTTGTCATTTTGTGGGTTACTGATAAAAATGAAAGAAAAAATCACTAATCGAACACTTACATCACATATCGCCGCAGAAAGTTAACAAGAACGGCAGAAATTAACACTTTGTAACTTTTCGGGATCTATTCTTATTTCAGTTAAAAATTTTAACACATTGTTGATAACAACACGTGCAAATATTATTTTGAATGAATTCTGCCGTTTTGATACTAAACAAAAGAGTAGCCATTGTGTCACTAAAGAAATTCAGAGAACGAATGCATAAAAACACATTTCTCTTCGACATAATGTAATTTAATTTGCAGGTAAGTACAAATGACTCATAACATAACAATGTCTCATCACCCTTCGTATACCACCCCGCCGCCGCACACTGTATTATTATCGAGATCTAGCAGAACTTAATTCAATCTTGCGTGAATTTACCTTTTTTTAATTTTACGTGTCATAAAATGTTAATATTAGATGTTATTTCGTATTTCTAAATAAATAAATAAATAACATTAATTATTAATAAAAATCATTTAATCTTTATTTTCTTTCAAAATATTATTTTTAATACTCCAACTTTGTTCTAAATACACAAGAAATATATTTTACACCCCTAAATATATTCAAAAGACTAAAAAAAATTCGCATAACCTTCTACCCATCTTCCTCCGTCGAGTAAGTTTCTTCTCCCATGTTCTATTTTGCACTGTTGATTTGGAAGATAGAAGTGGATCTGAACCTATCAGAAATCGGTTAAGTACGTCTTGATTGGTGTTAATTCTGCTTGTTTTCCTGCTGAAATACTCGCGATTCCTCCTATATTCCTTATTGTTCGCTTCTTGAGCTTCTTCTGCTAATTGGTCCAAAGGTAAAACGCATGTTTCAATTACTTCTATTGAGTGTGAGAGGATTTTGTGTATACCTACTAGAAGGCATGTAGTACTAGGAACAATGTACTAAATAAAGTTTTCTTGTCTCTTCGGCATATGTCTTGTGCCTCCAAGATAACAGAAATGTTTGACTAAATCCAGATTGATCCCTGTTATTTTCGCTTACATTTCTCCCATTTAGATTGTATTTTTGCTGTAAGACTACTTATTAACATTTGAAGTGATCGTGGAGGGTTTCTACAGTCCTCTGTCATAATATTGTAGTATTTTTTCAATTATAAGGTTATTTTGACCTTTTTTTTATTACTTGGAAACCATATATTAAGAATATGACGCCTTTTCATTGCGCTGAAAACAAAAAAAATGTATGAGCGGGGCAAATAGGAGCAAGGGATTCCAACTAAATTTCAAAGAACATTAACCGTAGAATGCTATAACAGTGATTTCCCGGTGTATACACTTGCATATATTTTTAAAAGTCAACACAAAAAGAAATTTTTTTTCAAGGACTACAGCAAAAACGTTATTAATTAATAACATTTCAATATTATAAGGTTCAAACTTACCTTAACGTATCCTCGATGATATAACAAACGATAAAAATGACCAATTATAGCACTTTAAACGACAAGAACAGACCTGTTCGCATTCTGCAATAAAGCAAAACTAAACAATACACTCGTGCTAGTACGCATAACCTATGTTTCGAGACTTCCCTTGTGTTGTATGGTGTTACACACTATATTTTTTTTTTCAATATCGGTTATTTGGTTATACACCTGTGTAATAAAGGGAGTTTTAAGAATATTTAGAGGAGTATTATTTTTAATTAAGTTCTGCTAGATCTCGATAATAATACAATGTGCGCCGTGTACCTGCCTTCGATGACTCATTAGTTTTTATCGATAATGGCGTTGCGCCCGCGCAACATGCTCACTGCCCTAGCCGGGCTATGTTTTAAGACCCAAACTGCACGGACAAAATAACTACTATAATTCATTTCAATTAATACCCTGCTGAAGTCGAAGCCGACTAAATTAGCCCGCGTGTACTGTATTAGTCTTATGAAAATGAACGGACCGCCTTAGTTAAATCCATGAGAGATTCACACCAAAATTGTAAATGTCATTCGTTTCTTCAGCGGAGGCTTGTCGTGATCTAGTAATTTAATGTTTCAACCAATCATACTCTATTCCAATTACGAAGTCTAATGATACATATGTTATTATTATGTTATTGTGTGTGTGAATTGATTGTATAATGATTTAGATTGATTGTGTATTTTTTTAAATGATGTTTACGACCATGAACAAAAAATGTTTATTATTTTAAATTATGCGAAACGTGAAGAGTTACGTTCTAAGAAGTGTCAAAAGGACCTTCGTAATTGGAATAGAGTATAGGTCACCGCTTTATCCACCGCTACCTTCTTACTCCACGAGTCATTTCTTCCGACTGTTACTTTTAACTTTCGTTGTTAACTACATAGTTCTAGAACGACCTACTGATAATTCTATTTTATAGTTTTTTCGTAATGCTATCGACTAAGCACAGATTGTATTGTTCTGTAAATTGACTGTAGATTTAATATATCCATTATAAAATAGATGTTTTATATCCATGACATTTTACAATTATTATCCTTTACTATATTAATGTATTTCAACTAGATTCATTTAAAAATGACATTGTTGATTTTCTTTCTACAACACGAACTGTTTACTCGTTAGTTTGTCTAGTCAAGATTTATATTTTATACGTTTGTTAACACAAGTTTTGAACTTTGTTGTTTTTATGAATTTCCCATTTAATTTTTTTGTTATAATGTTTTTTAGTTTAGAAATAAAAATAAAACTTTCTTACATGAATGTATTCTGGTATTTACAAAACAAGATAAATACACAAATGTAGTTTTATTTTTAGTGACAGTAAGGATCCTTTAGGTTTGCACTTGCACAAAAAAAAAACTAAACGGTACTTTAACAAAAATAAGTATTATTGAAATTATTTATTAGTTATTATACAAATAAATATCACATACTAGCAAACTGGCGTCACAATTAATGATTTCATAAATAACAGTGTGTTCCTTCAACGCTATCAAATACTCTTGTAATAATTTACTTGAGCTTTATATTTAAAAACGTACGCGGCACGATTCCTTTCAAATCAGATTCATTCATACAAGATTCCTTAAAGCGGACACAATATAGACTAAAAACCCAGTTGTTCATTGGGTTCATTAATTATTAGCACCTCTACATTTAGAAGTTGATTGGTTTTCCGGAGTACGCTGCTAGATTTGCTTCACGTAGCGCTTCGGCACATGTCTGAAATCAAATTTACATTAATTATATGCAAATATATATGATATGTGTGTATATATGTATGTACATTTTTTTATGAATGAGGGATTACTGGTTGTTCGGAAGCCTTTCCAGTTTCACCAGAACAAGTGGGCGAGCAAAGGCTCAGCTATGAGGGGTGGGTTTTGCTAACAAATGCCCAAGCGCCTAACCTAATAACTCAAGTAAGGTAAGGAAACCTAACAGCTCAAGAGCAGCTGCTTCGCGCATGTATCTACTACCGGATCGGAATCGCGACTGGCTGAGAAGATCCGGCGAGAAACTCAGTGGATTAGGTTAGGTTACAGGTCAAACTTTGCAGAGTTCGACAAGTAGGGTTCGCGGGTCCCTAAGCCTGCTCCTAGCTTTAGAGCTGAAGGCGTCTAATGCAAGATTTTATATGTACATATGTATAGTTGTATGCATGATAAGATACTGGTGGTAGGACATCTTGTGAGTCTGCGCGGGTAGGTACCACCGCCCTGCCTATTTCTGCCGTGAAGCAGTAATAATGCGTTTCGGTCTGAAGGGTAGGCCAGCCGTTGTAACTATACTGAGATCTTAAAAAATGCAAATCATTACTAAAGGTATTAATTACTATCAATATTTAATGGCTTTAAGGTACAAAGCGGATTTTGCGAGTTACATGTTCACGAAACTGAAAAAAATTGACTGTTAGGTTTCGTTTTGTGTATATTTATACTTACAGGATGCGCGTGACAGACTCTCGCAACGTCTTCAGCAGCGGCACCATACTCCTGCGCGAGTACAGCCTCGTTGATCAACTCACCACCGCCCTGATGAATATATCAAATATTTATATACAAGTAATATTGCTGATAATGATCTTAAAAATCCGTTAAAAAAGTAAATAGGAAAAAAGCGATTCATGTTCAAAATATAAAATCTATTATCGTAATTGAACGACAGATGGCGCTAGTAGCGCGCCATCTGTCGTGGTGCCGTAGGCAAAACTTTTCCTGGTTAGGCAACATTACTAATTTCAACACAATCAAATAAAATACACGAGCTTGTATCACATACAAATAAACATAAAAATATTACATTTTTATTTTAGAAGGTTATTTCTGGTTAATTTTTTAATCTTTACAATACAATTTATTATAATATTTTACGATATAATATTTATTATTAAGAATAATAAGCAGTGCGATCTATCGAAAGATTGAGACTGTTAACAGTTTTAATAACATTTAATTTTGTCAAGTGCTCATTTGCCAGCATAAACATTAACAATTTTTTATACTCACAGGGCCAATTATGTGAGTCCCAAGGATTACGTCTGTAGTTTTATCGGAAAGCACTTTGACGAAACCTTCAGTTTCCCCATTCGTCTTCGCTCTGGAGTTCGCCAGGAATGGGAATTTACCCACTTTGTAAGCTCTGCCCTTTAACAATATTAATTAGTTGTGAATGACAGCTTAGCATTTTCATAACAAATAAGTTCTGAGACTTACTTCTTTCTTTAAATCTTCTTCAGTCTTTCCGACCCAGCCAACTTCGGGTGAAGTGTAAATAACCGACGGAATTGCATCGTAGTTGAAGTGGACGGGCATACCCTGAAAATTTGTGTACAACTTTTTTCAGTTTCATCTTCAACGATTGAAATATCACTTAGTTCTATTTTGATGGTTTTAATGCGATTCAAGCAGTTAAAGCCTTAAGAAATATGTAGTTACAAAAATAGTCAGGTCTGCTATAACAGCGATCTCAATTAAAACTTAGATCTAATCCTTAGCTATCCTTCTTTCCTTGTTGTCTATAAAAGTCTATCCATTTTATTGAAAATTGCTAATCTGCATTACAATAATTAACTATAATAACTGAGAACAAATCATGTACAGTCATTGGTTTATTTTGTAGTTGATTGATTGACAAGCATTTTTATAGAAAACATTTGGATTATTTTCATTCTATTCTATTCTATTTTAAGCTTCTATTCAATTATATTCACACATAACAAAGCCATTCACCGCATTGCCAATGGTCAATATTTAATAAAAATTAGTTTGATATTATTTACCTTAATACCTTCCACGCAGACGATACCTTCGTCCTCCGCTTTGTGAGCCAACATTGGTCCGTGAATTACATCACCAATAGCGTAAATTCTGGAAATAATATAAAATGAAATCCTTTTTATTAGCAACAGTCCGTGATTTAAATTCACAATCGGTTATCTCTCGGTCTCTGTATACATATTTTATGATCACAATATCGCGTACCGCGAATGCTATACTTAATACTTCCTTATCGTTTGTCTGTTGTACCAGTATCCGCTCCTTATTTACCTATTTAACTCTCCTCCCAGACACATGTGTACAATACTGGCAATATAGAATATTATGAGCCACAAGAAATACTGTCCGCATAAGTACTTATGTTTCCTTCATTCAAATGCTATTCCCCTTTATCCAAATGCGATTGAGATTTCGACTATTAGGTCGTATGAACGTAAAAGTCGTAGCGTTTCTATTGACTGTTACGCAGATAGCAACTCGAATGAATTACATTGTTTTTTTATTTATTTCTTTGATGTGGGGACGAGTTCACGGCCTACCTGGTGTTAACTGGTTACCAGAGCCCAAAGACATCGACAATGCAAATGCGCCACCCACCTTGAGATATAAGTTCTAAGGTCTCAGTATAGTTACAACGGCTGCCCCACCCTTCAAACCGAAACGCATTACTGCTTCACGGTAGAAATAGGTGGTGCGGACTCACACGAGGTCCTACCACCAGTAAAAAAACCACCTGGTCCTAACACCAGTATGTTAATTTGGATGACCCACCCGGGTACAGTAGTTTGGAATTTGTTGTTGACAGGAATCCGGCCGCGGTCATCCAAAGCGATGCCCACTTTGTCGAGCCCGAGACCTTTAGTGTAAGGGCGGCGACCAATTGAAATTAGCACCACATCGCAATCCAACTGAAATATATTTTTAAGATAGATATCAGACCATATAATATATTAACAATAAACAGGTAGCCAAAGACAAAAGGAAATAAATATGTTATTATAAATAAAGTAATATTCATTTGGTATATTATGATGTACAAGTATTAATTTATTACATTATTCTTTTTATAGCCTAAAAACTGATATGAGCATATGGACCACCTGATCGAACACAATCGCTTATAGACACAGCAATGTCAGGGGCACTAACAACCCATAGCCGATTTCTGGGAACTTTTTTCAAAAACTCATTTCAAAAAGAACATGGCAAAGAACTCAGGATTCACAGAATTTCATCTCGGAGCAAAAGGGTGTGTGGGAAATATGATCTCTGGTTACATACTGTGACTGAATGCAGTGGTTTGAAAGAACGGTCTGAGTATTTATTAAAGATTATTCCAAAGCAGAGTTCATCTATACTACTTGTATCCGCTGCGTTCATTGACAGTGTGGTTCCTAATATTTTTTTGGCACGTATTAGCTGGTTCTAAAATGAAACTCCTTTCCACTGTCTTTCCCCCAGTTCTGACATGTTCTTTTTCAAGCCAGGCTTGTGGAGAGTGGCTGTGCTATTGCTGACGTCTATTAATAGCGGTAACCACTCACCTTCAGGTTGGCAGTAAGTAAACTCGTCTGCCTTCAAAAGCAACAAAAAAATGTATTGCTGAAAAATATGTACCAGTGGAGGGTGGTAAGACTGTAAAATAAATATGACTATATTGTTTCAAATAAATTCTTTAAACAGTTCCTATGAGGCACAAATACACGATAAATCGTTGGAGCCCTCAAATGCCTTAGTCCTATTATCACTTTTATTCCACTCTGTTTTTCTTTATGAAGCTACAGTTCATCAAAGGTTTATTATTCTATCTTATGTTTTAGTTACTTTGAAACAAAATGTCTTAAATCTTACCACTTCCTTATTGCCACCTTTAGCAGCTTCAACATCAACTTTGATAGTACTACCTTCTTTCTTAACTCCTAAAACTTTAGTTCCCAGTTTGAATTTCATTCCTTGTTTGCTTAAGATTTTCTGAAGAGTCTTGGCTACCTCTCCATCAATACCAACACCTAATACATAGGAAAATAGGCATCAACATAATTCATATGTCAATTTCATAATAAGAAGTGTAGTAAACGTCAATATGGCAAAAATAATTTGTGTATTTAATGATAAGAGGGTGAATTATAACCCATCTCACTGTCTATCTTAGTAATTTACATGTAGCGGTTTGAAGGGCGTGATAGCCAGTATACTTTATGATAGAGATTTACAAATCATATTGCAAGGTTAGGAGGCATACATGTTGTGATGTCTGTGTTCCGCACGCCATTTCTTACCGGACACCGTTCACCCGTATCAATAAAAAATAAATATATATTTAATTAAATGAAACGAAAGCACAGTGAACGAAATTATTCTTTTGTGAGTATTGAAGGTCTACACTACTCTACACTATTTGACAGTATGATGATGCATAATCAATCATACAAACTATTATCTGTTTACTTGAAAGCTCTTTATTCTTAGATACTACATTTTTTATTTGCAATATCTTGTGACTTTATCTAATCAGACAACATTAATACACTGAGGTTTATGTGATTGTCTGAGTCTTTTAAATTCAGTTCTGATATTAAATTAGCTTAACAGATAGATCTAGATAGTGACTGATACAGATTTTTTTTAAATTTCATTAATAAAGCGAATTAAATTAATAGTTAAATATGGGAATTAATAACTTGTACATATTTTATTATTTGACACTTGACAAAATTAATATTTTACCTCCAATGCTAGTTAGGAATTCAATTGCAGTAACATCAGCACCAAGCCTTTGATAAACAGAACCAAGTTCCAAACCGATAACTCCAGCTCCAATCACCAACATTTTTTTCGGTACTGACTCCAAGGAAAGTGCTCCAGTCGATGTGATTATTTGTTTCTCATCAAACTGTATAGATGTGATTCTAGATTTTTAAAATTGTTTTAAAACTACTATGATGAAATATCATTATGTAATAGCTTCAAAATAGATTTTTATTGTTCCAAATAAAATATCAGTAGTGCGAGATGAGGACTACAGGCATGAACTGGAGTGATGTCAAGGAGCAAGTGCAAAACAGGGTCAAGTGGAGACAACTTGTGAGGGCCCTATTCACCAGCGGGGTACCCTAAGACTATTACAACAACAACAACAGTGCAGAGATATTACAATAAAAGCCGCAGCATTGCAATACAAAGCTATTTTTTTAATTAACTAATGCATAGTACAATGCCAACTACAACAATTCTGGAAAATGTTTTATCTAATTATTTTAATCACAATATGCTACAAGCAGTTTCACTCTTTTTTATTTACTCTTATATTTTGTAATCAATTAGAACACATCATGGCTAATTGAATTGACAAAAGCAGAATTCCTCTAATATGAACAGGTAAGAATTTCAAAAAGGAATATTTTCAGCAAGTAAGCCACTTTTTTCTAGTTTCACTACTAAAAAGGCAAAAATCTATCTGTTCTTATATGATTATTGTGAGGGCAAGAAAATCTTCTTTTGTCAATTTGCACCTTTTGCCACTTAATAAAATGAACATATCTATTAAGAATAACTTACAGTAACTCCAGGGAAAGGTGTAACTTCAGACCCAGAAGCGATCAAAATATTTTTGGTATTTACAGTCTCAACACCTTTCTCTCCGTGTACTTCAACTTTATTTGGGGCAACTATAGTTCCTACACCTTTGACAAGATTAACCTGCAATAATGAAAAATTCAAATACAGTAACCTTTTTTACATACAACTAAAACAATAATAATATAGTTCCCCTCTACATATTGGAAAACAGTGTTCAATTACTTACCCTATTATATCTACCTATTATTTTAGCAAGACACAACTGGTTGAATGATACTTGTTTACAGTGAAAAATAATCATGAAGTAAAACTTTAATTTCTTTTTCATATTATTATATATTCATATATATGTTTATACAGGCTTTAGATAACAATATTTTAGTTTAGTGCAAAATGACCAATTTTTTTGCAATTGTGTATATCGTACCTCTCTTGATTAGTTGTAAAATATCTATTATTTATGAAACAAACTAAGAAAAAACTTATATTGATCTAACTAAGCATATTAAAAGATTTGTCAGAGATCAAAATTGAAAGAGTATGCTTGCTTTAACATTAGTAATATAATTTTTTTTTTTAAACTTAGTCATTCAAATATCTGATAATGCAATGTCTCACCTTGTTCTTCTGAAAGAGCATTGCGATACCTCCTGTGAGGCCTTTAACAGCATTAGCTTTATATTCCATCATCTTTTTGAAGTCAAATGTAACTTCACCAGTTTCAATACCCCTTTGCTTGAAGTCATGTTTAGCCATATGGTACAGATGTGAGTTGTGCAGTAAAGCTTTTGATGGTATACATCCAACATTGAGACAAGTACCTCCTAAAGTAGGGTCCTTTTCTACTGAGACCACCTAAAGAAAGCACCAATAATATTTTTATCACTCACTCTAGGTTAATATTAATCTTTAAAAGTTAATTCTAATTGTAAAAATGTATAGCATAGAAATTATGCCCACAACATCTTTTTAATATTCAGACCTTCATGCCAAGCTGGGCAGCTTTAATAGCTGCGACGTATCCACCAGGGCCCGAACCGATAACAACAAGATCTGCATCATGTGTGGTAGCATATTGTCTTGTAGCAATTCGTACTAAACTTCCACTCTGTAAGAAAAAAACAGTACTACAACATAGAAATACAAGTTATAAATTTTTTTTTAAATTAAATTACTACTGAGATTAAATATCAGAGCGTCTCTGATTATCGCCGAATGACACGATCACATGCTTGAAGGTCATTACAGGTTAATTATTTATTTTGTTTTTATTGCCTTTGTAAATCGAATTCAAAGATGAGCAAAAACTTTTTGTAGATTTATTAAAACGAATAATTTATGGTGTATTTATGTCTGTAAAAAACAGCTATACGTATAGGTGGGACCTATACCATTGCATAACTTCTGTGATATTGTAAATTTTAAGAGGAAATGATTATTTTTTTTCGTACTTACTCTAAAGGTAGGAGAGGCAAGTTTTAGAAATTTATAGCCCATGTTTAGCAATTTCTTTTGAATTTTTGGATTAAAATATAAAATCCAGAGCCCTGGCGATCGGCAGGCGGAATACGTCGAGATTGTCAAATGTCAATTGTGATTTATATTTTTTTGGAGTTTATGGCCTGGTATCTTAGACCTTTAGGCCAAAATCTTGTCAATTGTGATTTTTGCTCCAGTGCTGCCAGCTTTATTTTTAATGAATCCACTAATTGTTACTAAACCCTTACTGTTTAATTGTTACTAATTGTTACGAAAACCACTAACATATTATTATTTTGCCGGACAGATATTATGTGAAGTCCTAAAATATAATAAATTAAGGACTTAATTATCTTCAGAAGAAGGGATTCTTCTACAATTTCTGTTTTTGCAGAATAAATTTCTTTGGTCGCAATTTTTGTACTATGCTATTTGGTAGTATGTAGTAACCCATTCCGACAGGAGCCCTCTTCTTCAATATAGCGAAGGCGTTTGACAAAGTCTGGCACAACGGTTTGATATACAAACTGTATAACATGGGAGTGCCAGACAGACTCGTGCTCATCATACGAAACTACTTGTCGAACCGTTCGTTCCGATATCGAGTCGAGGGAACGCGTTCCCGGCCCCGTCACGTCACAGCCGGAGTCCCGCAAGGCTCCGCCCTCTCCCCGTTACTATTTAGTTTGTATATCAATGATATACCCCGGTCTCCGGAGACCCATCTGGCGCTCTTCGCCGATGACACCGCCATCTACTACTCGTGTAGGAAGAAGGCGTTGCTTCATCGACGACTTCAGATCGCAGCCACCACCATGGGACAGTGGTTCCGGAAGTGGCGCATCGACATCAACCCCACGAAAAGCACAGCGGTGCTCTTCAAAAGGGGTCGTCCTCCGAACACCACGCTGAGCATCCCCCTCCCGACTAGGCGCGTCAACACCCCCGCCCCCGCCATTCGCCCAATCACGATGTTCGACCAGCCCATACCGTGGGCCCCGAAGGTCAAATATTTAGGCGTCACCCTCGACAGTAGGATGACATTCCGCCCTCACATCAAGACGGTACGCGACCGTGCCGCCTTCATTCTAGGACGTCTCTACCCGATGATATGTAGGCGAAGTAAAATGTCCCTTAGAAATAAGGTGACACTCTACAAAACTTGCATACGCCCCGTCATGACCTATGCAAGTGTAGTGTTCGCTCACGCGGCCCGCATACACTTAAAATCATTTCAAATCATTCAATCCCGTTTTTGCAGGATAGCCGTCGGAGCCCCGTGGTTCGTCAGGAACGTCGACCTCCATGACGACCTGGACTTAGAGTCCATCAGTAAGTATGTACAGTCGGCGTCCATGCGCCACTTCGATAAAGCGGCACGACACGAGAACCCTCTCATCGTGGCCGCCGGTAACTACATTCCCGATCCTGCGGACAGAATGGAAAGCAGTCGACGTCGCCCAAAACACGTCATCTCGGATCCTCCCGATCCACTAACGGTGCTTTTAGGTACTTCAAGCACCGGTCACCGTTCTCGTCGAACCCGTCGCTTGCGACGAAGGGCTCGACGAGTAAATTAACTCTCAGACACAGCCCACTGAGTTTCTCGCCGGATCTTCTCAGTGGGTCGCGTTTCCGATCCGGTGGTAGATTCCGCGAAGCACGGCTCTTGCTAGGGTTCGTGTTAGCAACATCGTCAGGTTGAGCCCCGTGAGCTCACCTACTAAAGTTAGGGTTACGCTGACATAGCCTCTCAAGGCTATCAGCTTAGGTAGGAAAAAAAAAAAAAGTATGTATTTATTGCATTGCATTTTCCTTCGCGTTTCAAGCCAGCACTGACAGTGAGAATTGAAGATAGCAAATCTAACTTCATTCAGTTTCTGTTTTTTGTGCTGCCATGCTAATGCTAATGCTAAATAATCGCTCTACGTCAGCGTTAGAATTCAGTAAAACTAATAAAGATATAGCAAATGTGTCTAAATATTGAAATCGGTTTTCTCCAGCCATCTTTTCGAAATTCAGTATCTTGTACAAAATTCCTTTGTATTTTGTTATTTTTCCAACTGAGTAAATAGATTTGATGCTCTGCAACTTTCGAAATATCTTCTTGCGTTTTTCAATATAAACACCATGTCAGCTACCCGCTCTTTATTGTGAGATAGTGCATGATCTACACTAATTCTTTTAATATTTTTAATGAGTTTCAAGTTTTCGGGAAACCTGTTTTTTAGTTCAGGAATCAAATGTACAATGAACTAGATACACCTCTTACGTACTATTTCCTCTTTATTAACATACTAGCGACCCGCCCTCGCTTCGCTTCGGAAACATTAAAACACACATGAAACAAAAAAAATAAAATAAAAAAAAGTAGCCTATGTTCATCAGGGACAATGTCGGCTTCTAATGGAAAAATAATTTTTCAAATCGGTCCAGTAGTTTCGGAGCCTATTCGAAACAAACAAACAAACAAATCTTTCCTCTTTATAATATTAGTATAGATGAAATTCAATCTGTACCCAAATAAAATTTCTTGTCTACAAAATCTTGAATATTTTGCGTAAAAGTATCTACTTTCTGAGTAATATTATTTTGGCAATAAGTGTATCAATCAAATTTGTCATTTCATCCTATAGTTTTGAATTATCTGTTTCTTTTGATTCAAATAATTTATGAATTCTGTTAATATCAGTAAGAATTGGATACATAGATGCAATGTCACGCATAATTGACGTCATCTGAATACATTATATGCAGTGATTCTGCTGTATAGCATCTTTCTTATAATTTGGTGACATTACATGCAATTGTGGACTCTATAGATAGCCATCTAGTTTAATAAGATTGTACAATTTTTAACAGATCATTATCGTCATTGTTAAGTTGGTATAGTTCTATGTAGGCAGCTTGCCTCGGCAAAGATCGGATGAACCAGTCATATGTTTCTATAGCAATTAATTCGAGATTCCTGAATGAATATGGAAATCATTCTAGTGGTTCAATTTCTCGAATCGTGGTCGAGGCGGTTGGCCAACCCCATGTGGGGCTTACGGACTGTCGAGGTGGTTTACCCACTCTTTGATGACTGGGTGAATCGTGGCGCAGGACGCCTCACGTTTCATCTGGTGCAGGGGCTGCCCGGGCACGGATGCTTCGTGAAGTACTTGCACCGGATAGGAGCTGAGCCGACGACGAGGTGCCACCATTGTGGACACGACCTGGATACGGCGGAGCATACGCTCGCTGTCTGCCCCGCTTGGGAGGTGCAGCGCCGTGTTCTGGTCGCAAAGATAGGACCGGACTTGTCGCTGCCTGGCGTCATGGCTTCGATGCTTAGAACCGGTGGTCGTGTCACCGGCGGCCGCCAGTCCAGCGTCTGGGGGACGGCGGGATGGATGTAATATGCTCTGCGTAAACCCTGCCCTGCCGTCTCAATAACTACGACTGGGATCTGGCCCGGTCCGGGGTAAGGCGCCCACTGTGAGCGGCAGGAGTTTTTAGTGAGGTTCAACTCCCACATACCCCACCCGCTGCGCAGATGATAATCCGGCGATTTTCTCCGGTGGAAAAAAAGAAAGAAAAAAAAGTGGTTCAGTTTCGTACACTCACCACTGACTCAAGTAACGAAAGCCACAACAAAAACTAGAAAAGCCACTAGCGACTAAAATCAAATTTGTCCGCTAAAGGACGTCTAAACCACCAAATCTACTGGAAATTTCGCTGAGTTGGCCACACTGATTTCTTCCAGCTTTCTTTTCCTTATCATAGTTGTGATGCAACAAATAAAATGTTTAAATTCTACTATAATAATTTAATTGAATAACGTTGTGAAGAAGTTATCGAAACCACTAAGTGCTAAACAAAGTTAACCAAATTTTAAAGATAGAGATCATTATTGGTCATAATAATATTTTTGAGAAATGACAAAACTATTTAAAACTTTCATTTTTTTGAAGATTTTCAATTCGAAAAAAATGGATATTCTTACTTTATTTTTTGGGACTGATGTTACAAAAAATGCCTTCAGAATTTCACCAAGAAAAGTGAGCGATCTGGCTTAGTCAAAAGAGGAACTTTACTAATAACTACCCGAGTACCTCAATAGCAGGCCCGCAGAACACCTCTATTCATTCATCTTAATATGCTTTCTATGTTTATTTCAGTCAGTGTTGTAAAGCAAAGTAGATCAATTCGATTTCCTTTAATAATTTATTAAAAAAAGGTAACAAGCCTTAAAGTTATTAAAAAAGCAGCCGATATTACTTGAAGTAATTGAAGCAAAAAGTCTTCAAACGATCGAATTTAGGTTGTGCTTTTTTGAATTTCAATCTTTCACGTCACAGCTTCAAAGCTGGTAGTTTTCTCTTCTAAAATTATTTGTGGAACTATTATTTACATTAGCAACAATAACCTCCAAAACTTACCACCATAAAAAACAGATGCTCTAATATTTTCCAAGGACGATGGACGGAAGGTGGCAGGACGTCTTGTGAGTCCGCGTGGGTAGATGCCACCACCATGCCTATTTCTGCCGTGAAGCAGTAAAGCGTTTTGATTTGAAGGGCAGAGCAGCCGTTGTACTGTAAAATTGAGGTCTAAGGAGATCTCATGTCTAGTCTATGGGATCAGGTAAATACTTAACACTAGGTGGGCCACGATGCCGTCCACCCATGTAAGCAATAAAAAAGGCATTGTGGCTTGCATAGGATACGATGGTATAGAGTCTTCCATAATTTATTCCATAAGCACTTAAGATAAAGGGATTCAGGAATTAAGGAGTCAGGTAAGATAGTAGTTGAGGTTATTGCTACTACTGACGGGTGGTAGGAACGTAGTAACAGTAGCTCGAGATTAGTGTTTCACACGGGGATCAAATAATGAATAATTAATTTTATTTTAAAAACTACTATGAAAATAAATGTATTCTGTATAGCAACACTGAAATGCGCGCGCTGCGAGAAACGGAAATTTTGTTTATCAATCAAATCAAGTAGTGGATGGTGATTGGTTGTGTTGTCGGCCAGACGCGTGTTTTTGCGTAAATCTATTTGGACCCCGAGTTTTCCGAGATAATTGATAATAATAATTTTTATTAGTTACCAAGGACACAACTTGAAAAAGCCGCGAGAAAAGCGATAAAAACGTACATTTTTCTTTAACCAGTCGCGTATCACGGTATGTAAATGTGTTTTAATATAATTTATTCTGTTTTTGCTGTCTATCAATAATTACAATAATATGTAACATGACAACTTTTTGTATGCATATAGATCAATTTAATTATATCAATACATAATACTAATGATTAATAAATTTTTTATCCCAAATTAAATATAAATTATCAATTATCATAAATCGCTTGTAAAATAACTAAATAGGTAAATTGAATTTTTACATTTTTATCTAGACCAGAAGTAATTATTCACCTCTCTGTATTTTGATGATCAATACCGACTATTGCGTAGAAACAACGACCATATTAAAATAGTAGCATAATTAAAAAAAAAACCCTTTAAACATTTTCAGTGAACACATGCCGTATGTACATACATGGAAAATAAATGTATTTAGCTAAAAAATATTTGAGTAGTAGATCTCCGATGTCAGATTTTACAAAGTGAATTTATGGTATTAAAGTTCATATTACAAAATGACTATGAACTCCGAGTTTTTATTTTTTTTTTACTTCTACCGTTATTTCGGTAAATATGCTCGTACTTTGGTTTTTAAGTTATTACTAATATTCTTTGAGTTTTTGGTAGCGGAGAATCAACAAAAAAAAAAGTATTGGTAACATGTTTGAAGTTAAAAAAAACCCGGCGGAATTAATATCCTCTTGTCCTTGGTTTCGATTTTAAGTCGGTCAGAATAATGTTTATATTAAATGTTTGTAATACAATGTTGTTTCCAATAATAAAGAAATCATGTTTGACAACTTAGTAAGCTTAAAAAGGTGTAGCCAAAATTATTGGTGTAAAGATTGATCGGTCAAATATTTGCAAGATACAAACTTAAAATGCATTTTAATTAGTTTGTTACGCCATTTAAATCATAATTTGAAAACAGGAAGGAACTAAATAAATCAATTTAATTTTTTGACAACGACGTCGCATCATAACGATTCGATCACTTCCTGTTTAACATGTGTAACACACGTTTGCCTACAAATTACTCACAAGAGGTCTAACAAAACATACGTCTAATCACGCGTGAAAACGTATCGTTATAACACGGCCGGTAAATTTATTAACAGTAGGTAGGTGAAATCTAAGTACGTCTAACAGTGAAAATATTTTGTGTTACGAACGAAAATAATGGCATGTTTCTAAGAAAAAGCCGTGTTTTGCATTTTGAAAATTAATAAACAACATCGAGTGGAATATTCGATTGCCTTCTATATTTTAATAGCAACTACCTAAACTAATTAATAATTATTGACGATATCATTCTTACGTATTTTTTTAGATTTTTTCGAGTACAGAATATATCCTACAGGTATTTGGAACGAGTATATAAATACTAGGTCCCAAAATTATGCACGTCAATAAATGATCATGAGCTAGTTACTATAATACTGGTTCGAACTGACACTAATCTTTGATTGCACACACACGGTGTTCGATAGTTCTTATCTGTCCTACCGGGTCTTACTTAATAATATTATGCCAATGATGTAAACAGAATTACAAATCACTCCTGTCTGTTTAGCAATTTTTGTATCAATTATTAACCAACATTTATTGAATCAGTCATAGGGATGATGGAAGATAGAGTCATAGTTATGCGGTCAATGAATCACGAAAACAAAATTGTTTGTAACAAATATTCTTGTTATTTTGCATTGAAGGAACCTTGAGATGAAGCTAGATAGAAAAAATATAGTATGGAAACTATGCATGGATGATGAACAATTAGTACCATAAGGCTGAGGACCTAGGTCTCTGATCCACTGATCAATTGATTTATTTTTACTTAGTGACAAAGTATTATTCTGGGTTTCATGTTTCTTAAAATTACTCATTGTATTTTTACTTTTCTAATTTAGAAATGTCAACTATTGCACTGTCGATTGCAGCTATAATTGAGGGGACATCTGACATGTACTTATTGTCAATTTATCAATGTTTGATATTGATGATCACTTTGTTGGTGCAACTCAATAAATAAATGATTTAAGCTACACATACATATTATCATGCACGTTTTTTATATTAGTAGGCATCTCTTATATATAAATAAAAATTAATGTATATGATACAATATAATCTGTAATGAAATATAATCTGGCAATAAATTACGCGCACGTAATATTATGCTTTGTTGTTTACCTCTGTTCGAATCGCTCTAATATTTATAAGCGGGTTAAACATCTGTGCGATTGGTTCAGCCTACCTGCGCAGTAGGACAGGTAAGGTAATCCTGTTAGGTGGCCGTGACACGGTACCCGGCCTGTAAAGGCATTATAGCGTAGTGGTTCGTCGTGCATCCGTCTCCGATATGTGCGATACAAGAGCACGTAGACTTGCACCGACAATACAAGAGAAGCTCAGCATATTTGAAAACGGTATATACCAATGATATCTATAAGTAATTATCGTTAACCATTGACCTCTCATTACACAGCCATTAATAGAGATAGATCAGGAATATGCGTGTATGAAAGTTTAGTTCATTCGTAACCTAATTCGTGAATAAAATTGTTTCGTTTTGTCAGCGTAGTATTTCACCACGGCTAGTTGTCATTTAGCACACGTACTAATAGTGTGGTTTAAACAAAAGCACTTGTCCAGGACACGTGCACTTTCACGGCGCTTGATTACGGCACTTGATCCTCTTGACATGTTTTGATTGTTTGTATGTTTTCATAACTCATTACTAGCGTTTCATGGTGATACGTTGTTTCCATGGTTTTCGAACAATTTCCAGTATTTAGCGTTGACTAATGAATTTATTGAAATATAATTGTATTGCAAGATTTTACTGATCACTAATACACTACACTGACGAAATTAAAAATAAACATGCTTATATTAAAGGAAGATAGATCAATGATTACTTTTTGAATGAAAACAAATATACCTGTAAAGTTGATGGCTTTGATGCTGTTATTTTTGTCAAGTAAGTTCATCATCTTACTATACTGGTAATATTACTGGTGGCAAGACCTCTTGTGAGTCCGCGCGGTAGGTACCATCGCCCTGCCTATTTCTGCCGTGAGAAGCAGTAATGCGTTTCGGTTTGAAGGGTGGGGCGGCCGTTGTACTATGCTTGAGACTTTGGTACTTATATCTAAGGTGGGTGGCGCATTTACGTTGTAGATGTCTATGGGCTCCAGTAACCACTTAACACCAGGTGGGCTGTGACCTCGTCCACACATCTAAGCAATAAGAAAAAAAGTTGATGGCTTTGATGCAATTATTTTTGTCAAGTAATTTCAACATCAGACAAAAACATTCTTCCCGTGTCACAAATATGACAATTCCATTATTCGACATTTTCGAGTATCTCATTAGTTCTGTGGCATTTTGTCAGGCAACCCGCTAAGCTGAGCACAATACATCGTTGTACTCGCATTCTCACATGAATATGAACTAAGAGATTAGAACGCTTTGTCAGTTACGACTTTCTGTCAAAGGTGACCGACTGTTTTATCTAGCAACCGTTTATCATTCAAACCGCGCACGTGTAGGTACTACTGCCTCGAGTTTTAGTGCTCACATCTTTCAACATTGGAATTTGAGATGATATCATAAAGCTAAATAATCTGAAGTATAAGACTGTAAAACGTATTGAAAACATCTTGCGTATGAACTATAAATGTGGACGATGATGTTTAATGCTAATGGAATGAAGATACAAAAAACTAATTATGTTCGTAAATTCATTATTAATGCTATAAACATACTATTACAAAGATTTAGTGAACAAATAAGAAAATCACGAAGGCATGCGATTACAAAATGCGGTCACTAGAATCACGTTAGACAGAGGTGTTGCGCAACAACAATATGCACTATGCATATTGGGATTACGCAGCCCAATATTTTTTATAGAATTGAAATTCTAAAATATATAATATTATAATCGATCTCAGTTTTTATATAAGGATTATTACAGTCTTTCTAGAGTGGTGAAATTGGACTGTTTTAATTTCGAGATACTGGAATCGTAATATTTTCTATGGATAATAAATAATGTCAATTGTAATATGTTATGATTGTTCCATACTTCAAACTGCAACGTATAAGCGATATATTGTGTAATTGAGCAATTGTTCAGAACAGAATGAAAAAAAAACGGTTTTGTAATTATAATTTAATCCTTTAATGAAAACGTAATATAAAACCAGATAGTGAAATAGAAATAGTTCCTAATTAATATGCATACAGAATATTTCATTTTATCATATAAGTTACTGCACGAAGGGCACATAAAAATCAGTGTCGGTCGTAGTCGGTTGGTAATCGCGTACCTATTCAATATTCATGAAATTCTGCATACATGGAAAGTACCGTAGCATTTGTTTACTTTCTAAGTCTATAGTTGTCGTGACACATTTCAGGGCTGGCTTTATAATCTTCAGTCAAGTTTGATTTTTAAAGGCGCGAAACAAAAGCATCGCACCTTTAGAATTATTGAGACCTAAACCAAACAATGTGTTTTTTGGAAAACATCGAATAAAGTGTTCAAACCGAAAAGACGTAGAGGAAGGGGACGGAGTGAAAGAGACCGATGGATAAGCTTGTCCCTTTATAAACTACTTTTGGTCATTTGATTATCACGAGTCGCTTAAAAAGGTCGTTTTAGGTCCATTTTTGAATAAAAACGAATGGGTCGAAATAATTTTAAAGGTGCGACATTTCAAAATAATGTCGCATTAGACATTATAATATTATAAGAAAGTAGTCGACATTGCGACAATGTTGTCTCACGACACGGTCATTACGCATTCGTTGTAATTTCTTACGAGAGGGGACAGCGCGGGTTGTTCAAGATAATCGTTTAACTTTTAGTTTTTCAAACCAGTTTCCGTGGTTCGATGTGCATTCTTAACGTTATGTAACGCGAGTTTGCTGAATTTATTCGATATTATTATACTATACATTTAACTATATGGATTTTTGAAAATCTAATTATTACCCGTGACCTAATACACCACTGTACTGATAGTCATGCATTTTTGTCCTCGCTTTAATCCTCGGATAGCGACATTTTTTCCTCCAAATTAGCTTACATAAAATGTATTCGACTGCCATGATGAAGTGTCAGCTAGACTGTTATGTCTATTTCTATATCTATGCATTGACTAGTTCCGGCTTCTGGGTAAAATTGCCTCAAGATGAGAGAAGGCACTCACGTTGTCATGGCTATACCACGATTACTGTAATCTCTTAACATCAGATTGATCGTGAATTCGTTTATCCACGTACGCAAATGAACATACATATTATTATCATCCGTAGGTTTCCTATTAAAAATAATAAAGATATAAATATAGATTTCCTTGAACAAATTTGTGTTAAAGTCCATAAAGCATTTCAATCAACAGGATACCATTACTATTAAATTAATCGTCATTTTACAACTCCTTCGATCCTTTCATAAACATAGTGGAAAATGATCATAACACAATCATCCACATCGTAAAGCTGAGCTGTAAATAAACATTCAAATTCTATTCTATACGTACGGAGTAAGTTTATCGGAGCACACTGTGGACGATGCGTCCGCATGGGGACGACAGCGAAAGTGCAGGCGAATGGCCGTCGGCGTCACATAACTGGTGGCACGAGTGCCAGGGAACGCTCGAAAAGGACAAAGGAAGTGAATCGATGCATCTGTTTGCCAATCAGTAAACTGAAAAGGCACCTGCTCGTCCCGTTCCATACCGAGTCGATGTATTACCGGGTACACAAAGAAACCAGATGTTCGCTTTCTTATTCTAGGGAACTTATGTGATACACGATATGAATTGATAGTTTTTATTAACGCCGTTGGGGGGCGATTGTGTTAGGTTCGATTGGAATTCGTTTACAGGCGTTTACATAATGAATATTAGAAAGTCCAAAGATACAGCCAAAGGAATATTGGTTATTTGTCTTAAATATTATTAAAAGAAGACGCGTTTTTATTACTCTAGATAAGTGAACGAATTTTTGGCTGACTGGATGTTAAAGTGGTACTCGAAGCCTATAAACATTACAACGTGAATGCTGTCGCCTACCTTGAGACATGAGGAAGATTTTGCTGTAAATTGGCTATTTTAGTGTATTTTTCGTACCAAAACAGGCATAAGTGTGGTACCTACCCATGCCCATTCACAATACGATCTACCTACCACCTTGTCACAGCGCTTCGGAAATATCGCGGAGAGAAATTTGTTCTAGAACGAATGTAAACTCTGGTGGTACGTACAAAAACGCTGTAGTAGTTTTGCTCCAGTGGCAGATGCAATAATTTAATTTGATGACAGGATCATCCTAAATAATTCCCAATAAACTATGTCAGAAGGGTATCAAATAGAACCGCGAGGTGAGAATCGAGATACCAAACGGTTCCTTTCCGTATGAAGTTAAATATATTAAACTTATTCTTCGGAACCCCAATCCAGAGAAGGGTGCAGCGCCCCTTACGAAGCTGAATCTTTGCTTTGTAAAGCTTAAGTACAGTCATAGAAGTGCCTATCACTTCCCTCTTTTAAGTACTACAATTTTTTAGAAGCCAATTTCACTTCCCTTTCATATTACTCGAAATAAGTTTGATTCAATTTACATAGTTACTGTGTCATTATTACTATAAAACTATATTTTATTTTTTGTACATGACACGTATTCCGATTACAAAGTTTGTTATGTTGTAATTGTGGTCAGGTTTAATAATCAAACGGGCACTATAATGTATATAAAACTATTATTTTCACAGACCTAGCCTATGAACCCACTTGAACAATGATTTTGTTATACCTAACGGTGTTCCAAAAAATGTAGTAAGCAATTTTTTTTTTCATTGTAATATGTACAATGAAGACTGAGTACGCTTGAAATGTGAAGTATACTCTTCGCAAAGTCAAGCCAATGAATAAAAATCTGAACGTAAAACTCCGTCTTTTCCTTCGAAAACTTTATTTTGTTTTCAAATTGTTACTGCAGTATATGTTTTTTAACCATTGGTTTATTGTTTAAAAAAACAAGAATTACGTATACGATTGCGAGTTGGGCGGGCGGCAAGTAGGGCGAGACGCGAAAAGCTCCGTCTGCCGTTGGGGTCAACGCCCTTAGAGCCCTGCCCATGAACGCACTTACAACCTAGGGATGTCCCTCGTCACTGTTATCGATAGTTCAACAAATCTGTCAGAATGGATTCAGGTGAGGTCAATGAATCTCAAGGTCGGTTAAAGTTTACATATCTGGTTGTCAACTCTGTTTTTTATCGATTTCTACTAGACATCATGTTTTTATAAACATCTTAATGGATTGTATGCAAAGTAATCTAACGTATGACAATTCGAATGCAGATAAAACATGAAACTTTACTTAATGTGACTTATAAAAAAGTATTTGTACAACTTTTACGCTTCTCAAATTATTGAATGGTTAATTTGATTCCGTCAAATTATGTTAATTGTCGTGCTAAATTTTACATGTCAGCTTTTGCTAGCCCTTCATTTAAACATCCTATGAGGAATGAATGAGGAATTCACTGCAAACGACGCCAAGTCTAGAGCACAAAATGTACTAGAATCACGTGAGTGGATGCTCTCTCAGTCTGTTTCACGGCTTTTGAAAAATTTTCCCTTTGCCTTATTATTACTTACCTGAACAAAAAGAAAATCTTTCTATCAAACTAAACAAAGTGAAAAATATTTTATATAAAACCGATAGAAATAACAAAAACCTTCGAAGTTAAAAATAACCTATCTATGTTTGCTACGTGTTAAGTTCTTCATAAAGCAAAATCCTAGCTTTCAATATTGTCAATTAGGTACAAACCTTCTTATCTTTCTTTGGAAATATAACAACAAACAACTAATAAAAATGGAAGTTAGGATCAGAGTTTTGAGATTACACTCGCTTGAAAAATCTTTATAGATGACCGTCAGAGATAATTTTGTTCGAAGATAAGCTTGAAATCGTGGTAAAAATACTCTTGCAATATATTTATATTAGTTTCATTTAATCCAAGCATTACCTGTCGGTTTAAAACTATATTTTGTACCTACTATTCGCGTACTTGTTGTAAATGATAAGTGTGACATGTTTGTAAATCTGGATTTGACCGATGTGGTAGGCAGCTACTTGGCTCTGCCCCTGGCATTGCTGAAGTCCATGGGCGACGGTAACCACTCACCATCAGGTGGGCCGTATACTCGTCTGCCTATAAGGGCAATAAAAAAAAATGTGATGCGAGATTAAGTTTTCGCACAAAGTGTTAAAGCATTACATAATAATTGTTATTTCAATTAATTCACACATACTGTACAAGAAAGTTGAAAATACAGACTAAAAGTTGAAATATTTACCCCACTAAAATAACTGATGTAGGTATTGTGAGATTGTTAGATATTGTGAAATTAAAATTTGTAACCGAAAGATTGAGTAAATGGTATAAGTGAATAATGGTCAGTAGTCTGGATTTTTTTTAATTATTATTATCAAAACTTCTCTAAGGACTACTTTCCACGTGACCATGAAAACTTAAAGCTATTACAAAGGCAGAAATATTATACAATTCAAATAATGAATAAGATATTAAACCGTACCAGTAATTTTAATTATGTTAATACTTTTGAATTTATAATCGACGAATCACAGACAGAGATATTCGTGTGTATATTTTTCATTTTATTCTGAATATTATAAAAACTATCAATTAAGGTCGCAAATGCTGCAAATTATTGAAGATTAAGTTTTATTGAACTTGGACGTACTTCGAATGATATTTTAACAAATCTCGTTAGAGCCCTTATTATTGCATCGGAGCGTTTATCGCGGTCACTTCTATTTCAGGTGCAGCTAGTGCTTATTAGTACCATTACAGAAACGCTAGTATTATAAATACGTATTGCACAACGCTTTGAGAATTTCAGCTAAATGTTAGTTGTTTCTATGTTGATTTAAACTGGCTAATTTAATACTAGCAAATTGTGAATGTACCTCTAATCGTTTGGAGTAAATAGTAATAGTAATAGTAATAAAAGTGGATGGATAAATAATGAATAAAATCAGAAATAACTTCCAAATACAGACATTCCAAAAATTATCTATGCTATATTTTTATATTTTCCAGAATTTCTGTAAATTAAACGATTGTCTGGAAGAGCTTTTATCGCTTTTAGCGATAAGACCGCCTATTGTACAAATGTATCCGTTTTTTGACTGTTTTTTGAATGTAAATTGTATTTTGGTGTGCAATAAAGTGTATTCTCTCTCTCTCTATATCTAAGTAGAAAAAAAATCAGAACAAAAAATTAAAAATAGACCGTTTATGAATCATGACGCAATGTGCTTGAATTTAAATATAACAGGAATCTTTTTGGCAACCGCATTGAATATCCTAATTCACTTGTGTCCTTGTAACTATAATATGAGGGTCGTACCCTAATGGCTTCAACCCTTTTCCATTTACACCCTAGTTGATTGTGGACACACTATCTGTTACGACATTCAGTGCTTATGTACCAATGTCGATGAAAAAAAAAACAACATGGTTTCTAAAACGTATTTCGTTTCGATGCATTTAAAAAGTTTATTCGTCTATTGAGCCAATGAAGATCTATTAGTTTTATTGGACTTATTAAGCATACGAAGTGATGTACACTCCTTTCTTGGTCATATCAGTTGACCCCCCCATAACAAGGACACGGGAAAATTCAGATTGGAGTCATTAGTGTCATCAAGTATCATAAAGGATTGGTGTGCGCCCGCATGAGGAAGTAACTCATTGATCGAGCCACGTACGACAGAGGGATCTTCCATTCAATGTTGATTGAACACGTCACCATACCGGCGGACAGATATAATCCGGTACTGAATGTATTACAGAAGCTGCGTTGGTCTATAATAGTTATTTGTGTAAGGTCAGTCATTGACGTGTCTCTGTTTATTTTAACAACACCTTTATTACGCTTTAGTTTAAATAGTCCAGGAATGTATAATTTAAATAGTCTTACTTAATGGTGTAATGTAAATATTTAGACGTTTCTAAAGCATGACCAACTAAAATTTAGGGCAATGTGTTAAAATTCTTAAGACACTGACCATTTAGTTTTATAATTTGCGGTCCATAAATACACAGTTACCAATCCGCACGTGCCTTGAGAATCATATAACCATAGTAATAATTTCCTCATCCCATTAGGTATCTTTGGACGAACGTAAAATCGTTGCTTTATTGTATAGCGGTTACGTCTGCTTAAGATTCAGAGTGCTATAATAAAAAAGATGTACGTATGCATATACGACTAGTAGTTTCAAATAGATTTTCATCTAATATGTATTTCATTTTGAATGTACTGAGACTGTCTAGTAAATTTGATAAAGGCTTATGTATATTTTCTTCTCAGTAGTTGTATAGGGTGGGTCATAAGTTTTGCATAATTTTCATTTATTTCAATTTCAAGTACTTATTTCACATTCATATATTATTTCCAATTGTAAGTGTCATAGACATCACCGCCCACCTTGAGACAGGAGGTCGAAGTCTCAATTGCATTATATAACATTTGTCCTACCCTTCAAATTGAACGCATTACTGCTTCGCGGTAGAAATAGGCAAGATAATGTTTTTTTTTTTATGATTGATAGATTACTGGTGGCCTGGAGGCCTTTCCAGTTTCACCAGGACATGTGGGCGAGCAAAGGCTCAGCCAGGAGGGGTGGCATTTGCTAACAACTGTCCGAGCGCCTCCGAAGGAGACCTAACAACTCAAGAGCAATTGCTTCGCGAATGAATCTACTACCGGATCGGAATCGCGACCCACTGAGAAGATCCGGCGAGAAACTCAGCGGGCTGATGCATGGGTTAGGTTGCACGTCGACCTCTTTGTCGATTTCGACGAGTACGGTTACCGGGGTTCCTAAGCCTATTCCTAGTGTTAGCGCTGAAGATGTCTAATGCAAAGGTTATTGGATCTGATGGATCCGTAAGGACGTGTCTAGGGCGTCGACGCTGACTGGCTCCTGCATGATCAGGATTCGGGGAGTAGTCAGCGGCGGCAACGATAAGGCGATTATCATGACGCATAGCCTTATCGAAGTACCGTTCCGACGCTGACTTCATGTATTTCTGGACTGATTCGAGGCCCAGGTCGTCGTGTAGGTCAACGTTCCTCACGAACCACGGAGCTCCAACGGCTAACCTGCAAAAGCGGGATTGTAGGGATTGGAGGGTGTCTATGTGTGTGCGGGCCGCGTGAGCGAACACCACACTCGCATAAGTCATGACGGGCCTTATGCAAGTTTTGTAAAGTGTCACCTTGTTCCGAAGGGACATTTTACTCCGCTTACAGATCATGGGATAGAGTCTCCTGAGAATAAATGCGGCACGGTCGCGGACTGTTTTTATATGCGGGCGGAATGTCATGGATGCATCCAGGGTAACACCCAGGTACTTGACCTTCCTGGCCCAGGGTATAGGTTGGCCGAAGAGGGTGATCGGGGGGGCAAGATAATGGTATCATCCGGTGAGGGCTTATAGTACGCTTTATCTACAATAAATGCAGATTGGTCCTCGTAGTACTTTGGCTAATACCCACAGTATGCTACTACCCAATTTTCAATGAATCCCTTAGTCGCCTTTTACAAAACCCACCAGAAATAAAGAGGTGGTTCTCTAGGCCGACACCACCAACCCAACCTGTGACTGTCTAGTTATAGTGTGTTTGTGATATCTTGAAATTCGGAAAAATATATATAAAATTAAAGCATTGACCGATGCGCTTTAAAATGGACAAAGTAATATTGATAAACTTGTTTATTTATAATCAGATTTTAATGGAACAGTAAATGCGGGCCTAAATTTAACACAGTAAATACATCACTGAACGATTGTAAGGATTCCAAACGACTTCTGACGTTGTGGTATTCATTTTATAAATATATAAATTACCCAACTTTGAAAAACCGAAGGAAGTATTGAATTGGAAAATTATTAAGTGTCTTTATTCGTTCCTCTTCCTCCTCGTTTCGGTGTCCTCAATGCCGAGGACCGTGACCACCTTCTCGCAACAAAAATTTGTTGTGGATCACTTGACGTTATTTATTATATTATTATTATTATTACCTATTTAACGTGTCGGGTTTCTACCTCGTGGTCCTTTTCTATCCGTATTGCCGGTGACCATTAAATTTTCCAAGTTGCCGTCATCCTTTATGGCAATGTGGCCAAACTATTCGTTCCACAGAACTAATATGAATTAATTAAAATAAATTTAATTTTTAAAATTTATTATATTTAAACAAGAATTATAATGACACTCCATATGGCTTAATTAATGATAATTATTTGTCATTGGTGTCACTTGTATTGATATAGAGATATGTATATTATTACAGTCTCATCATTATTATCTTAATTTTCAGTTGTATCAAATCTTGTCAACAAACATATCTACATAATAACTAGGTGTCGCATCAATTTGTCTCGTCGAAGCGTACGTATGTACATTCATACATACATACATATGTGTGTACATAATATATATTTGAGAGTTGTTATTTTTATTCAGTTTAACTTCACATCGTGATCTGCAAAGTATTGTTCTTTTGTTCTGGAAGTTATAGGCGTCAGTATTTTCAATGAAATAACAGTTGACGTAACACCGCGTATAGCATTTAGTCAATGTATTGTCTTATTTGTGCCTGAGTTGTGCGTAAATAAAATTTATATTGGTGGTGGGACGTCTTGCAACGCAACTGCAATATGCAATGCTCAGATTTCGACCTCACGTCTCAAGGTGGAATCGTCTTACCATAAGGTGGAAGGATTCAGGTCGTGAGGTTTCGTGGGTTCCGGTAACCACTTAACACTAGGTAGGTAAGCTCATTCACCCAGAATTGTAATTAATTTCGTTATAAAACCGTTTATCATGTCTGCTATGACCGAGTATGTATTATGTACGAGAGCGATATTATGAATTAAGTTAGTGTGGTTTTCAATGATCTTTTACAATTAGCTAGTTCAAACGTTTAGCGGTTCTTTCATTCACGTTTCTTGCGAAAAAAAGAAGGAAAATAATAAAGAACTTGAGAAAACCGCATATATTTCACGTACACGCCTATTCATAAACCAGCATAGTTTCTGCCATTACGCACTTTTTTTTCTGTCACACTAATGATAAAGGTTTGGCTTGTGCTCCAGAAAATATGTCGCTAGAAAATGAAGACGTTCGTCGTTGGGTTCTTTGGCGGTCTAAAGACGAGTTGGAAAAGCTCGGGGAAGTGCTTTGAAATTGTTCTCAAAGACTCTTCACATCAGCGTAATTTGAAACAAATGTGTTTCTGTAGATGTCTTTGTTGTAAAGTACATGGTACTGCATGTAATAAAAATTTATCCTTATTAATTAGTTGTTGTCAGACCTTGTAACTGTATATATTAGATTAACGGGGCCATACTTAACAAGTTAACAGCCTTCAGATGGCGAATGACGTCAATTGTTTCAGCAAATGAACACGACCACGGCCTTGCTAAAACAACATCGTCGGATGGTGGGCTAAAAATACCCGTAGGTCAAAGGTTAGACGATAGCTTACCATAGAGTGACGTTAGAAATTGTGTAGGTGCGTCCGAGGTAAAGTTACTTATTAATTTATATTTTTGTTGTTTTTATTGCCTTTATTACAGTTGTCCCTGTCATACTTTGTTCGTGGAGGTTTGAGGAAGGAGGCAGACTAATTTTTAAATGTTTTCCTAAAACATAGGCACGAGTATGTACTCTGAAAGCCTAAGTATCAATTCCATTGACAGCTATCCCAACTTTCAGACTGAACCACAAGAATGCATCGTGACAGAAATAAGCGAAGCAAGCAAGGTCGTGGTATGATTTCGTGCATATTCTCAATTACCTGACTACTAGTATGTACTTAACATAGGTGCTTAGAGGAAGTATAGAAGAAAAAGTAGACAATATACTATTACTACCTTATATGGAATGTAATTATGAGATATTCTAGCTAAAAGTTACCGCCTTTAAGAGTTCTCATGGTACAATACTTAGAAATTATAATGTAGCAAGTTGCTATACTGAATTGATTGGAGCCTCTTTTATCTTGGTATTTAGATTTCTTTAATAAATTCCTAACATTCTTTATTATCATTAAGCTTAAGAAGATAATTCTTGTACACGTGTTTCGCAAAATAATGATCGTTTTAAAAAAAGTGTGATACGTGACCTTTGAAGTGGGCGGTTCAATAAACGTTCCCCGGGATTATCCAGCCTACCCTTCTCAAGGACGCTTCGTTCAGACTATTGAATAAGATGAAATGTATTACAAATAAGTAAAATTGAAATGCGTACTGTAATTTCAGAATAGAGGCTTTTTTATTGTAGCCAAGCTCATTTTATTGTACATGACTAAAACCTAAATGCGATTTAAAAACTTGCCTGTATCCATTTGACCAGGCTAATCTCAGAATCATTTGAGCCTGCGTGACTTTTATTAGGATTTAAGGGATTTTCGAATATAATATTCCTAATGGACCTAATGGTCTTCATGATTTTAAAAAGTTTATATAGATATGGTTTTTGCATAAGGTGAATATTTAAATTAGAAGTTGTCTTTTTTCCTCACCTAATCGTTGGTAGTCTAAGGGGCTATTCAAACTACTCACGGACTGTACCTGAACTCACAAGCTCAACCTGAGAGAATTTGATAACACTGGCCCTAACAAGAGCACTGCTTCGCTGAATCTACCACCGGATCGGAATCGCAGAAGTTGGTTATATATTTTTTCGTGAAGGAGCGCCAGAGCTCTGATTTTATTGACAGGTTTTTTAGAGTATAATTTAGGAAAGCATCTCGTAATATTCACAATTTGCTGTTTAATTGCTGTTTCGCGAGCGATTCGACATTTTTCATTGTGTGGTACGTACAACCCACCGAGCTTGTTGCCGGATGTTTTGAGTGGGTCGCGATTTCGATTGATGGTAGATTCTGTGATGCACTGCTTTTGCTAGGACTAGTGTTAGCGAATTCTCTCAAGTTAAGTCTGTGAGATCAACTACCCGTCCGCGTGTAGCTGGAATAACCTCTTAGGCTACCAGCGAAATAGTTTGGGAAAAAAATTGCAAGGCGCATCTAGTATAAGCGACTTTATAATGAAAACATTGCGGACCAGTATGCCACAGTTCTACAATACAGTTAACATTCAATGCTAATTTACATTTCTTAGTTAAAATATGCCGTTAGGAAATCACTTATAATAAATGTTTGATTTAATTGTCGTTAACGCAGGTAATTATTGAATTGTTTCGTCAATCCGACGGTTTTTGGTTCCGGCTCCGTGTTTGTCTGATATTTTCCGGTTTATTGCAATAAGTGCTCGTTCTAACTATCGATTGTTGTAATGTGTGGTAGAGTAACGTATTGCCTAATATTTAGAAACCGGCGAAAGTATCATAAAATTATTAGAAAATTTAGTAGTATAGCAACGTTCGAATGAAGTACATTTAACCAGTGTTATTTGTTGTCTCAATATTAACTATTTTTATGACCTCAGCCGTTAGTAATTCGACATACTTTCCTGTCATCATGAATATAACTGCGACAAAAGAAACCTTGTCGTTACGTATTCTTTAACTAATTGAGGACCTTACATAATGGTCGGCTGATTATTAATCAGAAGTTACGGGACCACAGTCATCTGAAACACTATTGCTACTACCCCTTGATCGTGTCTAGCAAGCTCATCTGCGTCAAAATGTAAATTACATCGAATGATAGTCACTTCATGCTAAAATTTATAAAATTAATTTTGGATTCAAAGATCATTGGGCGTTTTTTACCCGCTTTTTTTAAAGTCGCGAACATAAACCAAAACACTTTTAAATCATAGTGCTTCCAATCATATTTAATATTATGTGGTTATTTTAATTCATAACAATGGGAAAATGGAAATAAAAGTAAAATGAAATTCATATTTTAAGTTGACTATTTGTCCTAATTACTAAATATGACCGCTCAGTAAGTTAAAATATCACTCCGTGGTATTTTCGTAAAGTCAACCTGACTGATATATATAGAGATAACGCTCATGCCGCAGAGTTTATAAATATAATAAATGAGAATATAAATAGAGAAAATGAATTGGCTGATTACGTGATTCGAAACAACTTAAACAGGCAAAGAGTTGCATTCACGCCGATAGAGGCAAACAATCCCGAATTAAGAGATTTTCCACAATTAACTTACGACGAGCTATTTTTATTTACCTTGGGAATATACCATTTGAAATTGGCCAAATCTTATTGCCATGAACACATGCGGCCAAACGGAGTGTATATAATGGAATTATACCATCGCAGAGAGTTGGTAGAAAATAAAATATTAATACGAGGCAGAATACAGTCTCGTCACATAAGAGCAAAACGCTATTATACATATATACTAATAAATCCGGCATTGCAAGGAAGACAAAGCCTCGAAGGGTATTACTGTTCCTGTATACACGGCCGCCGCACTGTAGGGAGTTGCGCGCACATCGCCAGTGTGGTATACTTTTTATCTTGGGCTATATATCAAGAAGAATTTCACGCACCTGCGGCGTTTTTAGACGAAACTCTTGTAGATTTGGATGCGGCAGAATAAAAGTAAAGAGAAAAACATGTTTTTTTTATTCCTTTTTTCCTCTTGAATTATTGCACAAAAAAGTAAAAAAAAATATATTTTTTTAATGTCCAGTTTCTCCTTATTCCCACGGCTCACAGATATGGGACCTATACCATTGTAAACTAGATTCAATTGCCTATCCACCAGACCTAATTTCATTTTTGTTCGCTGTAGGTAAGTGTCCCATACAAAGGTGCCCGATGTCCTTTAACTATCTTAATTAAGGATTACTTAAAAATTACATTTATCATAATTTAATTATCGCTATGTGAAATCTTTGACGGGTATACAATGGAGTTTAAATGCACTCGTATATATTATAATAAAGCAAACAAAGTTACAACAGACTTTTTTTGTAAGTACAGTACGAGTATATCGGTCTTTTAAGTGAATGTTGTGTATCTGATAACAGGTATTATGTAAATAGCCGTGTGTGTTATGTCGTGCATTTGTCGGCACGAAATTGTCCGTAGGGAAACCTACGCGTCTACTGTTCCTTTAAGTAAACATTCTGTAAGAATAAATAGTCAAGTGTTTTTAACATTTTGTTACCGAATTAACAGAGTGATAATATTCGTATAAATAGTTCACGTCATTGAATTACAAATAAGAAGAAGTTGAATGAGGTATTTATTGCGTTATATTCCAGAATATTCATGAATTGTGGTAAAAAAATAACACAACGTTAAATTTATTCTAACAGACTCTTAATTTATTAGCAACAGTTAATGAAGGTTACAAGGTCGACGTTGTATCGTGAAACCGCGACCTGCTAAGTAATATAATCCTTAAAGTAGATGTAGTATAATTTGCGTCATATACGAAACAAAGACAAACTTACAGTGGAGTGAGGTCATTTTTGAACAAAAAAATATGTACATACTAGCTGATCAGGAGCTGAATTATTTATAATTGTATAGTTTAAATTCAAATAAAGTTGTTTGTAATCATTTGGTTCCAATTTTCCGAGCTACATTTCAATGTTTTATTCAGGCAGCAATTAATACAAAATAATAACCCAAACTATCCAGTATTTCTCAAATGATGCGGTTATCAATGATTATCATGGTCGTTAAGATACTACCGCAATCATTTCATATAATTGCAAAAGAAATCAGTGTGCGTTCAAAAATGTACTAAAAATTTAATGTATATAAGCCATAATATTGTATAAAACCTTTTTTCACTCGCCATCAAGTGAACTATAAACCTATAAAATTGGGACGGCTACTGTGGCAGCATGCAATGCCAAATCGATAAAGTTTAACGGTTATCTATAAGTGGTTATCGTTCATCACTGCTGCCATATAGTTTTCACGGATGGTTTCGACATACGGTAGTAAAATTGAATTCAATATATTGAGGTCGGTTACATGTTAAGTTTTCTATGGTACATGTTCCAAGCGTGTTGAAGTCTTGGTTCTTAGGTTTCACATACATATAACTCGTTTACTTAGGCCACATAAAGCGTACGTATCAAAGTCATTGTGTCGCTTCATTAATTCAATTTGTTTAAGCAAACGAATTTATTGTTTGTTGTTTTCGAGTCGCGCTTTTGTTTTAAATTTTCGTTGTTCAGTTACGCGAAAGTTGTGAAATGAATTTCAAGAGTTCATAACTGCACAGTTTCCGTTTGTACCAAGTGCCGGGAATGAGGTCGTGGCGCGAGATAACGAGCAGGAACAAGTTGCGAAACGTTTTAAACGTTCAAAATAGTATTCCCCTAGAAAGAGTTCCCACGTAATATTAGGTTATTTCCTTAGGAAGGATGCGAGAGGTCCGGGCTTCGCACTCTTATTAAGCCGAGATCAGGGGGACTTTCAACCACGGCTGTGGATCGAGGCGAATCAGGCCCTAGCTATAAAACAAAGTACTCATGTTTTCACGCCTTTAATGTGTAGTACGATTATTGTGTTATTCACTTTTACTTACATTATAGCGATGTGATTGTTAAATCCACTTGATTGTTTCACCTATTCTATATTCAAGTTTGAAATCGAATGTTGTAATACACATAGGCAATAGTTTTAATTGTTCTCCATTATGTAAGTTTTAATGTTGGGAAAAAGCGCATTTCGTATTTGCTGCTAATTAAAGACACGAAAATTTATTAATTGAATTTAATTTTAAGTCGTTTAGTGCGTGTTTGCTCATATTTCAAATATTTATTTAATTCTGATTCAAAGTGAGTTCATAAAATATGATTGCATTTTTTTCCTAAAGTTTGTATCTGAATGTGTAGATTGGAATGCCATCGACTTCATAATACCTTGATGATATCATCAAATGATTCATTAAACAAATTTGAACGGCTTGCGTCGAGTACGTCCAAACTTATGGGATGAAAACAAAATGGAATATTTCGGTTTTATTAATAAAAGAGTAGTTTGGCATATTTGGTATCTATATAATCAACTGTATTTAACTGTACTTAAGTAGTGTATTTATCATTTTATTTCTAAATTATTTACAACAACCAGCTGTTCCCATGACTTGACACTTACGAAATATAATATTTTTATTAAAACCTTAGCGTGATTCAAAACACTATACATCTGTCGATTACTCCACTTAAGTAAATTAAGATTTCTATAATAAAAGAAATATCGTTACAGTTTTTTTAGATAGTAATCAAATACATATTCAAAAAGTAAAAATAAAAAAAGTATCCAAATCTGTCGGACCTCTATTATTTTATTATTATCAATAACATACACTTTACCTATTTAATTTTCAATTGATGAATGCTTCGGTGAATAATGAATGTATTATATGAATAAATAATATGTGCTAATATCATTTTTTTATTGCTTAGATGGGTGGACGAGCTCACAGCCCACCTGGTGTTAAGTGGTTACTGGAGCCCATAGACATCCACAACGTAAATGCGCCACCCACCTTGAGATATAAGTATAGTTACAACGGCTGCCCCACCCTTCAAATCGAAACGCATTACTGCTTCACGGCAGAAATAGGCAGGGTACCCACCCGCGCAGACTCACAAGAGGTCCTACCACCAGTAATTACGCAAATTATAATTTTGTGGGTTTCATTTTTATTACACGACTAGCGACCCGCCCTCGCTTCGCTTCGGAAACATCAAAACACACATGAAACCAAAAAAATAAAATAAAAAAAAAATAAAAAAAAGTAGCCTATGTTCATCAGGGACAATGTCGGCATCTAATGGAAAAAGAATTTTTCAAATCGGTCCAGTAGTTTCGGAGCCTATTCGAAACAAACAAACAAACAAATCTTTCCTCTTTATAATATTAGTATAGATGTTATTCCTTCACCGTGGAAATCAATCGTGAATATTTGTTGAGTACGTATTTCATTAGAAAAATTGGTGAGATTGGCCTGAGATTCGAACACCGGTGGATCGCTCAACACGAATGCACCGGACGTCTTATCCGTTAGGCCACGACGACATCTCTATTATCTTATCTTTAATCTTCTCTATTATCTCTAGACTTCTCTATTATCTTATCTTATCTCTAATAAAATTATATAGTCTATAAAGTTTTCTTCTTTCAGTGCTATCTGTGGACGCTCTGAGTGGTGGCGGCGGCGTGGACCTGGTGTCCACGCTGGTGTCGGAAGCAAACCTGGGCGCCGTGGATATGGTGCAAGAAGGCGAGAATGGTGCGGGGAGTGAAAGCCTCATCGCACCACGACGACTGCCAAATCCATGCTTAGAAAGTCCACAGCGTATGGACTTGCATAGAGAGCTGCTCTTTAATCAGAGGATGTGAGTACCAAAATTTTTTTTCCATTTAACGTATTGTGATTATTTAGAGGCCATTAAAAATAAAAAATAAACCTTTATGTACAAGTCTGTCGTAAATACAATCTCCGACTAGCAGGAATAAAAGTCAGCAGATATTAATAGAAACGCTCCACGAAATTATAGTACACATAAACAATAGCAAGAACTTAAATTATAGCACATAATTTTATTGAGCTATTGTACCGGAATATCAGGAATTTTTCCCGTGGTCGCGTTACCCTTTGTCCATTGTTACAGCGAAGAGTCCTTAATAAGTACTTCAGTCTGTCACAAAGCCTTTTCGATAAGCTGTGTGTCGGAGAAGAAGCCGTCTTTTGCTTTTGACCTAATGGTCTTTATGATTTTAAAAAGTTATTTTTTACATTAAACTATAAAAATAGGAAACCAGATTTTGTAGTATTTGTGGTAATAATCTGATGAGTTACAGACTAGTTTTGTAGTTAAAAATCTTGCAGCAATAAGCTTACCATAGATTATGTACTAAAACAACGGTTAGCCACATATGACATCATACTTTGTGGTTAAACTATATACGTAAAGTAAAAACATTGTACTCCTTTTTACAAAAATTACGCGGACAGAAGAGTATGCCCACACTTATAGACAATATAGAGAAGAATATAATAATATACATTAAATCAATAAAAATGTATTTGACACAAATGTGCATTATTTATTTTGTTTATTCAAGTTTATATAAGTCAAACTTTTGTTTTTGGTTAAAGTCTGTGGTCAAATTCAGAATAGATTAATATATATTGTTCGTCTTTAATATTATTTATCTATAGTGTCGCTTTGGCAAAATCTGTGATTATAGAAGTAAAGTCTTTGACAATAGAATCATAATAATATTCAAACTTATAATTTCAATTAATTATAGTCGAATATCGACAACTGAGGGACCACTAGTATTTAAAAATATGCTAATATTTATGTTACTAATACGTTCATATTAATGAACCATAGATAATATACTAAAATATAACTATTGGCTACATCTGACAACATGCGTTGTGATTAGTTTTCAAAAGAGAGCTAATAGATTTTAACTATAAAAATTTTTATTTCACAAAGTATTTATTGTCTGTTTTAGTTAATTGATCGTCTCTTTTAACTACTTTTTGGGTTCTTTTGTTATTGGTGGTCTTTTGTTTTGGTATTTTGTTATGGTGAGGTATAACAGAAATAATGTAAAATGTCTCAGGAATAATGATAGAATACTTGTTATAATTTTATTAGCGTATTTCGATATATAAATAACAAACTGAATACTTCGTTTTTGCCGTTCCTAAGTTTAAATTCTCGCAGACAGGTGTGCCGCATCCTGTCTCGGCACCAAACCAATTATTGCACATCTGTTGCACGAACCATTGGAATTTGTGGTTCGCCAAGCTATTGGAGTTTCATTTGGATCTTTGAAATTACAATATTCTCTTTCTATTTTTACTAAATTGCACAACTCTTTTGTATGTAGTTAATTTTTAGAATTTCCAGAATTGATTTTCTAAATGCAGTCGGTTGATTACCTTGAATACAGAGTCAACCTGTTGAAACAGCCCATTTGCACATCCAATTTGATTCTCGGTTCCATCTAGTCCTGTTATTTCCGCTTCTGCAGGCTCCGGAAGGAAGCAATTCCAGTCCGACTTGCTAGCACATAATTTTTAATGTATTCTAGTAAATAGTGCAACAAACATTGATAGATTCCAGTTTAATTATTTGTTTTAATTTAAGTTTAGTTATTTTGTGTCTTCAATTAACGCGATGCGTAAGGAATAAAAATGTTTGCAAACTATGTAAAATTTCTATTGGTGTCATGAATTTCAATCATGTCGTTGAATACTCAGCAATTTCCTAATTTGGTAACCCCGGATTTTTCCCAACAAAATACTGTACATGTACTTATCTGATAGTCTATCATAAACCTACATCAATCTAACAAACAAAAGTTATTCTAAACGTTACATAAGGAACAAAGGTCACAAGTCAAAGTAATATTACCTAATTATGGTAATTATTTATAAATTAGATTAATTTTCAAATAACAAACTCGTCGATAGCTTAATCTAATGTAAACAGCGTTATTTATTCCAAATTATGTGCAACTCAAGATGCAATAACAGAAAAGCGTTAGCCTCATTAATTCTAATAATTAGGTCTAGATATAGAACGATGTAGATGACGACGGTGGCCTTAATTCGTCTTGTAAACAGAGTTAACTATACGTCGCAAGCACCAGTGACAATGTGCCGAGGACTAATTTAGCCGGGATTAAACCGAGCTAACGAACTAGCTAGCTCTAATAAGTTTTTAGCTTGGTAGTTTGACACTAACGTAAATCGGCCTAATTATGAACGCTTCAAGTAACAATAACATTTTAAAAAGTCGTGAACCTTCAAAATTTGTTGCAAAACTAATTAATTTGATTTGAGATCAACAACGCAATACGAATACATTATTACGAAGGATTATTATGGGTGACGCAACGTTAGACTAGCAGGACTTATTTGAGAACAGATGTGCAGCGAAATAAATAAAAAATGCAGTTATATGACGTCATTGCAGTAAGTGCCAACGAATAGTTCACACATGCAGGTACCGCGCGTGGGAATCCTTCGAGGGAGCTTTGCATGAAACAATAACGAATTGTGTTTTAGGCATAGTGACTGTGAGATTGTTGCGTAAATTATTTATGATAAATTCATTTGTTGACAATGTTTATGTAGGTAAATGAGTAAACTTATGTAATATCTGCTGTTTATAATGCGATCTGTATAAATTACAGTAACTTTAGTAAGTATCCGCCGAATGGAACGAATGTTGTTGTGACGCGCATTTTATTAGCCATTTGGTAAACTTTGCACAATTCGCCGTGAATGTTGATATCAGTTGAAATTCCACATTACCATATAAGGTTAAATACATTTAATGGATTCCGTATCACAACACGATATGATAAGATTACAACAACGTCGCCACTACGCTGTTTTTCTTATCTCATTCTAAAGTTTCTAATCGATATTAATGTTTATCACGCTTGTTTTCGCATATTTTAGTCTTTGTCTGCAAATTTTTTATATGTGTAAAGTATCTGCTATCTACTAGCGGAGATATGCAGTCAACGCTCATTCCGAAGCTGTAATGCCATTTTAATATGGTTTGCCCTTGTAGGCAGACGAGCATACGGCCCACCTAATGGGGAGTGGTTACCGTTGCCCATGGACTTCAGCAATGCCAGGGGCCGAGACAAGCCGCTGCCTACCGCTTAATACTACGTATATTTAAATATAAAATAGTTCACTTAATAATTAATAATAAAAATCTAACTATTGCTAATAATAGTTTTTTTTTTTTTTTTTATGATTGAAGGATTACTGGTGGCCCGGAGGCCTTTCCAGTTTCACCAGGACAGGTGGGCGAGCAAAGGCTCAGCCAGGAGGGGTGGGATTTGCTAACAGCTACCCGAGCGCCTCCGAAGGAGACCTAACAACTCAAGAGTAGCTGCTTCGCGAATGAATCTACTACCGGATTGGAATCGCGACCCGCTGAGAAGATCCGGCGAGAAACTCAGCGAGCTGATTCATGGGTTAGGTTGCACGGCGAACTCTTTGTCGAGTTCGACGAGTACGGTTACCGAGGTCCCTAAGCCTGCTCCTAGAGCTGAAGGCGTCTAGTGCAAAGGTTATTGGATCTGATGGATCCGTAAGGACGTGCTAATAATAGTATAAAGCAACCATACCTACTGTATATTTTTCTGAATTTCTGTAGATAAACGGCTTTGTCTGGAAGAGAGGGCTTTTAGCGATAAGATCGCCTATTGTACCCTCTCTCTTTCTCTCATTTCGAGAGACGTTTCTCTCTCCATCTCTCTTCGGTTTTTTTAGTCGCTATAATTTTGTTGTGTATATAATCACACTTTGACTGAAAGGTTCCCTATCACATATTTTCGGTGGTCCCGATGCGTTCGTGTTTTGTCACAATCAATTCATATTTTGAAGATCGGTACTTCAAGATCAACAATGATCGGTATGAAGAAAACCGGTGTAGCAGCGACATTGCTATCTCACTCGCGCGCTTGCATTTTAATGACGTGACGTCATATACCGTATTGTGCATCCTTGTTTTGGTCATTCGCGCCACAACAATTCCATACAAGGTTCCACTTGAACTGTTTATGATTTTTTTTTATTAGAGAATTTGGATTACAGAAATTCCTATAAAAAAATATCCTACATGAAAGCTTCTGTATCTTACATAACGGTACAGTCCTAATTCTATAACCTAATTCTTATCTGAGACTTTTTCGACTTACGACTGACTCGGTGGTGCTGTTGTTAGCGTCCCTGACCGAGGCGCCGAGGGTTGTGGGTTCGAGCCCCACACCGGGTACAAAAATCATATTATTATAATGAACAGGTTTGTTTGCTGTTTGTCTGGGTGGTTACTATCTATATAATATGTATTTATTTAATCGTATATAAGTATGGATATCTGTCTCTGGTTCCCATAACAAAGGCGATCCAAGTTGTAATGATAATCGTGCGCGATTTGTTTATTTATTATCATAATATTATTATTATATCTTAATTCCTTGTGGTATGGCCACCGTGTCTGGGTTAGTACCACTGTTGCAAGCCATTTTGTTCTTACCTATCCCGTGTAAGGTGGCCGATTAGATTCATGTTGTCATACCCGATTGGCACCAGATAATAATATGCTCTGGCCTGGTCTGGCCTAGTAAAAAAAAAAATCAATAATGAACAATTCTATTTTTCAATAGCACTACACAAGGGTTTTACATTTAACAGGACCATTTTAAAAAAATATTAAAACTTAATTTGAGCAACTATTATTATAGAGAATTTTGAATGAAGCTATTCTTTTATTTTAGAGGAAAGAATGTCCTAAATCAAAAGAGTGAATTGGAAAAGGCGCTATCGAAACACAAAGAGAAGCAGATATTGAATCAAATGCGGGAACAGCAACACAAGGATGCGCCAGGTAAGAAATTCGTTGTTTTTTTTTTATTAGATTGCTAACCTCTAAAGCAAGATATCTTGTAATTAATTCGGTACACCAAAACTATCAATTGCATTATATAACGAATTTGAAGATTGCGTAATGACGGAACAAAAGTCAATCGAGTTTCAATTTTATTATATTAAATTTCTCTTGCACTGTGGTATTGGGATCGTGCAATATTTCTCTGGTCTTATTGGGATTATTAGTCATTTGCCTTAGAATGAACAATAGCCTTAACATAAGTTTTATAACGTTTATAATATTTTGGTAACATATAATAGTAAAATAGGGCTGTGATTGAGTTCAAATCACCGATATTGTAATGTTACAATCTCTTCATTTAGTTGTCTGTTTGTTCGATCTTCACATAATGTGTTTATGGTATTTATTAGTACGATTCTTTTTTAATTACAGTCTCAGGTCTATCTAACTAAATATTGTTTGTCTTTCTTTATAATTTTCTCTTATCTCGTTAGAATTCATTCTCGATAAATGCTCCATTTCTTACCACAAATAACACTATTACATAAGGGATAGTTGTAATCTTTATTGGACTATTATTATATCCCAGCTAAGTAGATTGTGATGAGGAGAGCCGCAGACCGGGCTCAGTGGTGTAGATTGGGAGAGGCCTATGTCCAGCAGTGGACGACTGTGGGCTGTTGATGATGATGATGAAGTAGATTGTCTTGTCAATGTAGTAATTGAATGTCACGCTCAAATATAACTGCAATATTGGCATTCGACCTTGACGATTGTTCCGAAATGTGAATAACTCAAGTGATACGCAATTACAAAACAGGTAAGATAATAACGTATTATTATGAAATTTTAAATGTTGCGATGTATGCTGCCTATTTCTACCGTGAAGCAGTAATGCGTTTCAGTTTGAAGGGTGAGGTAGCCGTTGTAACTATACTGAGAACTTAGAACTTATATCTCAAGGTGTGTGGCGCATTTACGTCGTAGATGTCTATGGGCTCTAGTAACCACTTAACACCAGGTGGGCTGTGAGCTCGTCCAACCAACTAAGCTAAAAAAAAAAAAATAGACACACAACGGATGAACAGGGTCGAAACTCAAGGTACTCTACTTTTTTAGTAGTTCAATAAAATTACAACTGTGATTTATTCATACGTTTCAGTGATTTGTCGAAAAATGTCGTAATTTTATATGAGATGCCGTAGCATTGGTAGATCAAAATGCATATCGCTATAAAATACGCTCGATGTCAAAGCTAATAAGCAGCGGCTTGGCTCTGCCCCTGGCATTGCTGAAGTCCATGGGCGACGGTAACCACTCACCACCAGGTGGGCCGTATGCTCGTCTGCCTACAAAGGCAATAAAAAAAAAAGATAAATCAAAGAGTGGATTTGAAAAACATATTTATTAATCTATTGCTAACCAACTTAAGACATAAAGTAGAAGTTTTATGGTACTTGTAATGGCTGTCTAAAGTCACAAGAACAGTACATTTCCTGAATTGGTGGCATCAGCGCTCTCTCAAAACACGTCCTTCCTTCCAATAGTAAAAATCTACACTAACAAGTGCTCTAAAAGCAAAAACTATTTTGCGACCGTGTAAATAAATTAAATCTTGGCACTCCTTTTATTCGAATTTACGAAACTAGAATCTAACTAATCGAAGACTTCTCGGTTTATTTGCTCACGTAATATTTCCGCAACGTAATTGCCTATAAATACAGCAAGTATTAATTAGTTGAACTGTTTTTTTTTTTTGTTGTTGTTATGAAACTTGAAGATATCGAAGCGCGTACAATTTAAATACTAAAGTTTAACAAACCTTTTCAAGTTCCATATTACTATCTACATATATATTAATACGTGAAGCAAACCCCTTTTTATGAAAATTGCGCGAACGGAGGAGTATGAATTTTCTCACATTTATAGAGAATATAGAGAAGGAGTGAACAATGCTATTTTTTTTTAAATAATGCATAACAAATACATTAAACCAATAAAGAAAACATTACACACACCAACATAATATATATTTGACACACGCACGCATTAATACTGTTTTGGTTATTGTTAAAGTCTGTGGTCAAGTTGAGAATAGATTAATATTGATTTCTTTAATATTATTTGTCTATAGTGTAGCCTTAGCGAAATCTGTGATTATAGAAGTAAAGTCTTTGACAATAGAACCATAATAATGTTCAAACTTATAATTTAAATTAATTATTGTCTATAATTATTGTATTAATAAGTCTGACGGATTAGGGACCGCCGTGATGTTTGTAAAAAGTGTGACGTCAGCACCGCTGACGTCGCGGTCATCACTTTCTTGACGAATGACTCATGTTTGGGTTTCCGAAACAAAACTTCACGAGAACTTCACGAGAACTTCGTATATTGCACGAGAAGCATAACAACGTTACAGAGATATCCGTACAGTACAACGGCTCGGACACGAATCAAACAGTGCTAGACAGCACGGCCGTATTTATGGGGCTTCGTACCCGTGAGCGTGTTGACACGTTTTAAACACGTGAGCGTGTTTACACGTTTTTCAAACACGTGAGCGGGTTTACACGTTTTTCAAACACGTTTTAAAGTATTGAAATTACAATAAAAGGAACTGTTTAACATCAATTTCTTATCACAGAGTAATTAGTTGATGATCAGTAGGTAAATAGTCATATTTGCGCCGACACGGCCATACTGACAGGCGGTGCGCGCTCTGCACCAGCCGCCCATGTATGGTGTATCACCAGAGAGTTCTTGGAGTTCATCTGAAACAATGGAATGTCTGTTTCTGAGATTGGTATCTGTGTACCTTTTTATGTTACTTTGAAAGTAACTTATTTTGTGTAGTTTTATATTGTGATGTACACTGTGGTACTTATGTAGTGGACGTACACTGTGGTACTTATGTAGTGGACGTACACTGTGGTACTTATGTAGTGGACGTACACTGTGGTACTTATGTAGTGGACGTACACTGTGGTACTTATGTAGTGGACGTACACTGTGGTACTTATGTAGTGGACGCACACTGTGGTACTTATGTAGTGGACGTACACTGTGGTACTTATGTAGTGGACATACACTGTGGTACTTATGTAGTGGGCGTACACTGTGGTACTTATGTAGTGGACGTACACTGTAGTACTTATGTAGTGGGCGTACACTGTGGTACTTATGTAGTGGGCGTACACTGTGGTACTTATGTAGTGGGCGTACACTGTGGTACTTATGTAGTGGGCGTACACTGTGGTACTCATGTGGTGGCGTACACTGTGGTACTCATGTGGTGGCGTACACTGTGGTACTCATGTGGTGGCGTACACTGTGGTACTCATGTGGTGGCGTACACTGTGGTACTCATGTGGTGGCGTAATTTTATTAATCAAAAATAAAAACTTATCCTTATGCTGATTGTTGATTTTGTTGTTCGACCATCCTGGTTTGTGAAGTAGATGGTAGAGGTTCATCGGCTGATGCTGGTGGGTAGTCTTCTTCCGCCGATACGGTTATCTGGTCTCCAGGTTGTTGCTCAGCGGAGGCGGCATGTGATCCCACTTGGGCGGTGCGCGCTCTGCACCAGCCTCGTTGATTCTCGTAGGTTTTCTTTGATTCCCATTGATCTGCAGGAATAAAAAGTTTCTCTTAGTAGCGCATCTGTTATACTTGCGTTACTTGTAACTATGTAAGTTTGAGACTATTAATGCGATTTTATTGTAGGGTTCTCGGAGGTTTTCGTAGATTTCTCGGAGGTTCTCGTAGATTTCTCGGAGGTTCTCGTAGATTTATTGAAGGTGGGATAAGAATGTGTAAGGTGTTGTTCGTTGTGTAAGGATATCATGGTCTTCAGATGAATTTTGTGGTGAAATTTTAGTAATCAAAAATAAAAACTTATCTTTTGTATTCATTGATCAGTTGATTGTTGATTCCGTTGCTCGATCATGCTGGTTTGTGAAGCAGACGGTACAGGCTTATCGGCTGATGCTGGAGGGTAGTCATTATCCGCCGATACGGTTATCTGGTCACCAGGTTGTTGCTGAGCGGAGGCGGCGTGTGATCCCGCTTCTGATGACGGAGTAGGGACGTCCGTATTGTTTGTAAAAAGTGTGATGTCAGCACCGCCGACGTCACGGTCATCACTTTCTTGACGAATGACTCATGTTTGGGTTTCCGAAACAAAACTTCACGAGAACTTCACGAGAACTTCGTATATTGCACGAGAAGCATAACAACGTTACAGAGATATCCGTACAGTACAACGGCTCGGACACGAATCAAACAGTGCTAGACAGCACGGCCGTATTTATGGGGCTTCGTACCCGTGAGCGTGTTGACACGTTTTAAACACGTGAGCGTGTTTACACGTTTTTCAAACACGTGAGCGGGTTTACACGTTTTTCAAACACGTTTTAAAGTATTGAAATTACAATAAAAGGAACTGTTTAACATCAATTTCTTATCACAGAGTAATTAGTTGATGATCAGTAGGTAAATAGTCATATTTGCGCCGACAAGTCTATAATTATTGTTGTAGTGTCTATAATTATTGTAATAATAAGTTTTCAATTTCGACTACCGGGCAACCACTAGTACGCGTAAATTGTTGCTACAAAATAAATTATGATTATTCTCGTTAGAGTCGGGGTTGCTCGTTCGGAATACGAATCTTTAGTTTGATTTTTTGCTCGCATATTTGTTTGAGGGCCATTATTGGGCGCATAATGTGAACACCGGCCGCAGGTGCATCTTGAGGCCGTTCACCTTCAAGGCGAATATAACATTCCATCTATACTAATATTATAAAGAGGAAAGATTTGTTTGTTTGTTTGTTTCGAATAGGCTCCGAAACTACTGGACCGATTTGAAAAATTCTTTTTCCTTTAGAAGCCGACATTGTCCCTGATGAACATAGGCTAATTTTTTTTTTTTTTTTTTTATTTTTTTTTTTTGGTTTCATGTGTGTTTTAATGTTTCCGAAGCGAAGCGAGGGCGGGTCGCTAGTTATTCAATACAACAAGCACAACTATTTTTAATAAACCCAAAAACTAAAGTAGTGTTGTACAATAAAAATAAATATTCCTAATAATAATTGTAAATAAACCCTCCTTTGTTAATTTAAACAATAAACTTATCAGCGTTTACCTGAAACCTAAAACGACACTGAATGAAAGTGAAAATATCGTGCTCATATCTTTGTCCGATTGATTTGCCTAAGAGAAAACTATCACTAGAAATATCGGAAGTGATTATAGCGGGCATATTGAATCTTATTACTTATATTACTGTGAGAAAATCAATTGATACAGTCAATTTGTAATACTGTACCGTAATCGGTATTTGCAAAAACAGATTTTAGTATTTTGTTGGTGATTTTTATTTTCGACAATCATTGTATAATAGAATTCAGGCATATTTTTTTTTAAATTTCTATTCAAGATACGAGACAAATACAATAGACTTCGGCAAATTGATATGATGTGATAAACATTTTGCTAATAAACGTACGCAGTACGTAGTAGTAATTAGATACTCGTACCTACACTTACTCGTACATTCACAATACTAGATAAAGTTTATGATTACGTTACATTTTATAGTAAGATATTTAGTAGATACGAGCGAAAGGAAAAACCCAAGAAAAAGTTCGCATTCATCATTACCTACATTTATTTCCACATACATAAATCCTGTTATTGATAAACGCTGTGGAATCTACATCCAGCTTATTGTGCTTTGTTTCTCAATTGTGTTTTTTTATTGCTTAAATGGGTGGACGAGCTCACAGCCCACCTGGTGTTAAGTGGTTACTGGAGTCCATAGACATCTACAACGTAAATGCGCCACCCACCTTGAGATATAAGTTCTAATGTCTCAGTATAGTTACAACGGCTGCCCCACCCTTCAAACCGAAACGCATTACTTCTTCACAGCAGAAATAGGCAGGGCGGTGGTACCCGTGCGGACGCACAAGAGGTCCTACCACTAGGAAGGTCCCTTCACTGGAACTATAATTTTGCGGATTTGATTTTTATTAAACGATGTTATTCGTTCACCGTAGAAGTAAATCGTGAACATTTGTTAAGTACGTATTTCATTAGAAAAATTGGTACCCACCTGCGGGATTCGAACACCGTTGCATCGCTAGATACGAATGCACCGAACGTCTTATCCTTTAGGCCACGACGATTCAAATCGTTCAAATTGTTCGAAAAACAGTTTTGAGTACATACAAGTCCAGTTGGTAGTCTTGGTAGTCAGTCAGTAATTTTGATGGTAAAGACAACGGTCTAACTATTCTTATGTCGTGGGTATGGTTCATTAATTAAATTTAGAATTCATTCGGTTTCACAAAACAGTAGAGTCGAAGTTGATTGATAACAAACAAGTTCCTTTTCCGTTTGTAGATAAAATAAATACGTCATTAATTAAAAGTGGTTTTTGTTGAAGTTTTTAATGATTCGTTTGAATGTTAGGTTTTTTCCAAACGCAATTGCTGGTAGCTTATCGGACTATTCCAACTACGCGCGGACGGGTAGGTGAGCTCACGGGCTCAACCTGAGAGAATTTGCTAACGCTTGTCCTAGCAAGAGCAGTGCTTCGCTAAATTTACCACCGAATCGGAATTGCGACCCACCGAGAGAAACTCAGTGAGTTGTGTCCACGGGCTAGATTGCGCTTCAAAGTCGACGAGAACGATGACCGGTGCTAGGAGAGCCTAAATGCACCGAGAGTGGATCCGGAGTATCCGATAAGATATGATATATTTTGGGCGACGGCGGCTTTGCGTAGTTCCGTCGCCTGACTCGAATATGTAGTTTGAGGCGGCCACGATAACCCTCTATCGTGATGCGCCGCTTTTTCGGAGAAAAATGTTACGAGAGAGCTCATGATTAGTCATTCCACAGTAATTCTCTTGGAATAAAGGAAAACAAGTGGTGACATATTAGTAAATTTTTATGAAAGCATATGTATATTATGTTTTATTCGTTTTTACTATACAGCAAATTATCGTATTAAACCATTCGTATATACCCTTTCATAAAAACACCGAAAACATAGCTTAGAACAGATTAGAGTTCGCGACTAGGCGTCATGATAATCGCCTTATCGTTGCCGCTGCTGACTACTTCCCGAATCCTGATCACGCAGGAGCCAGTCACCGTCGACGCCCTAGACATGTCTTTACGGATCCATCAGATCCAATAACCTTTGCATTAGACGCCTTCAGCTCTAACACCAGGAGCAGGCTTAGGGACCTCGATAACCGTACAACTCGACAAAGAGTTCGACGTGCAACTTAACTCATTAATCAGCTCGCTGAGTTTCTCGCCGGATCTTCTCAGCGGGTCGCGATTGCGATCCGGTAGTAGATTCATTCGCGAAGCAGCTGCTCTTCAGTTGTTAGGTCTCCTTCGGAGGCGCTCGGGCACCTGTTAGCAAATCCCCTTTTGGCTGAACCTTTGCTTGCCCACCTGTCCTGGTAAAACTGGAAAGGCCTCCGGGCCCCCAGTGATCCTTCAATCATAAAAAAAAGGTCGGAGGTTCGTACACACGGAGTTGCTCAATGATTTTTTTTCTTTTTTTCCAGAATTAGAGCGCGCCCTGACAGAGCGGGCTCGGCGATTAGAACAAGCCGAGCAGACTACAGAAGAAGTAGAGCCGGGCACAAACCCGACCCTGCAAGAGATACGGGCGCGCTTGAGACATGCGGCTCCTCCCGCGCACACACCGGCAGCCTCTGCACACTGAAATTCCAAATTTCGTCGTCTACCTTTAGAGAATCCTTCTGGTACTAAACTATATTCTATGAACTATGTCTTCTTAGTAATGAAACTGGTTAGGACGGCACATGTCTTGTTCAGAAAGTCGATATAAAAAGGCCACAGATTAAATACGAGCAGCGCCATCTAGATGGATGAATTTGAGTTATTTGCATCGCCATCTAGCGCAGAGTTAAATAATAATACAAGGCTGCTCAGATTTGATTATACACGAGGCGTGTTTGTTTAATATTACCATTGAATTGAGTGTTTGCGTTTTGTTGGTTGTAGATGGTGTGAGTGTGAAACATTTTGTTTGCAAAGCTTGTATGGTATAAAATGTTAATATGATTACTTATAATACTTTATAATATTTGTATAGATACCTAATTGTTTTTCAACAAGTAATCACTAAAAGTGTCACAAAAAATATCAATTTATTATGTACTTGGATTATTATAGATCTCTCATTGGAGAGTTTCTTCGAGTTTGACGGTTTGAAATATGTTTTTATTTATTACGTTTTTCAGCTTAATTTTTTAAATTGAGAATTGACAAATACGTAATGTTATAGAATCGAGCAATGAACGACTGACGCATCGACTGCATGTTAACCATAAGGGTAATGTCGACTCCAACAAGAGTAAAAAAAAGATATTTTTCTAAACTTTTTAACGTCACAAAAAAATGTAGAAGTTCACTCTAACGTTCTCACTGTACACCAATATTTTTAATTACCAAAAATTAAAAAAAGAATAAACGAATAGTGCAAGCTATTGTCAATTTTGGTAAAAACATATGGTAGAACTAGATTAGACAGATTAACCGGTATCTGGTATTGCCAGTGCCCATGGGCGGTGACTATTTACCATCAGATGTGAACAAATGAATGTTGATTCTCTGTGATTGCGACAAAAAATAATGCCAAAAAATTAACTCTCAATAAAATCAATTGCTAGTCACAACCTAAGATTAAATCTTTTGTCAATGTTAGCAGCTATGTTCTTTGTTCTAACTCGATACACAATATCATTATTTTCACAAATCAGACCGAAAATTATGTCCATTATTTTATGGAGAATTCCAGAAAACTACACACACTATTATTTACCGGGTTCTAATCTCAATTTGGCGCTTGCAACAGTGACCATGATCACGGATATACAGAAGACTGCGGGTAGGATGCCATGAACGGAAAAATCTGTCTACCTTCTTTCTAGTCTCTTTCTGGTGTCACCATTAACACTCAATGACTCGCCCCTACCCTATAATTTAACGGTATCGACACTTTTCCGAAAATTTTAAACATGCATCCTCTTTTACTAAATATAGATTTACAGCGGCGTCAAAATATAGGGGAACACATTGCTTGTTAAAATTGTTACAAGAACTCGTTAAATAACAGTGTGTATAATAATAACAATAGTATCGTATCGTAAGGGTCGCGAAAGTTTAAAATAATTCAGAAAACAAATCTGTAATAACTAAGTCACGTTCAGTGTGCTTAGTGCAAGTTTTTTAACGTTATCAATAAAGTAAAAGTTAACTTATATTTGAATGCAGTTGGAACAGCGCCCCTAGCGGCAAATGTAGGCAAACGTTCCAACCAATTTGAGTTAACTTTTACGCTATCGAAAACGTTAAAAATCTCGCACTAAGCTCACTGTACACAATTATGAACATGCATCTCTTACTGGTTACGCCTTTAACGTTGCCTATTCATATATTTTTGGTAAATAAAAAATATTGGTGGATAGCCTTCTAACTTCGACAAATAGTTTTGATAGTTGTTAATACAAATACATTTTTTATGAAACACCTTATAGAACGTAGATAGATATTGACAGTTATAGAGAGTATATTGGATAGATATTTAAACGTTTTATTCATATTTTAAAAGTAGATATCCTATGAATATTAGAGTAAAAAAAACAAAATCATAGTACATACTAAGAAATTCTACATATATATATTTTAATAGTGTTATTGTAGTGTCTGTTCACGTCTTAGATGTTATCGGAAAATGTAACGCTCCTTTAAAGATAATACATTTTTTGGATCCTATACACTTGCACTTGTATTGTAATGGCCTTAAACTTGAAATACCCTTAATAGTCGACCAGTATGTTTGCATTCGAAGTGTTCAAATTCAAAGATAGAATATTTTTTTATAGATTTTATTCGATGTCTAATAAATGAGACAGATTTCACAAATTAATAGATATTAAATGATATTAGGTGAAAGAACCCATATAAATTGTTATACCTAGGTGATGTTCTGTAGCAAGAAAATGTCTAAGTCACAATATTAAATGTATATGTACGTAATTCTATTGAGTGTTTAAACTTTATATTAAAATATCATAATACATGATAAACGTTTATCGGAGTTTATAATAAAAAAATAATAATCACCATAAATAATTTAGTAATAGTTGTATAGATTACATTTAGAATCTCTAAAATTCTAGTAACGTTGTCTTCTAGGAACTATATAATTATTATATATTCATTCTTACGATATAAATTCTCCACTGTGCCTATTCGCATGTTTGTTTATTACCTATCGGACATTATCAGTAGTGGAAAGTGGAAATGTAAATTTTTGTTCATCAATTTTGATAACTTTCAAATATCAGATTACTAAAAGTCATTCCACTTGTTATTCTTTCACTAAATACTTCGTTTCTTTTTCTGTTAAAATTGTTGTTAAGTTGAATTGTATTTTAATTTAGTACAAAGTGGCGCCTTCGTAATAAGAAGGATTGACTATTCGAAGCTTAGGAAGCTGCCGTGGCCATTTTAAGTTGGATAGTTTATGGCGTAAACGTAGTTATTAAGCGTTTCATTCTTTGAAAGTTTGAAAATTAAAGCTGTACGAAATTAATTTGCATAGTCAAATAAACTTGTTTTTAGCAAAGTTCTTTATTTATTTACGCGCATAACCAAATAAAAATTAGCATTAATTTGAATTAGCATTTTGTTCGAATGTAAATATTTATTACCTACCCATTTTGTTAATTAACGTTATAAGTGGATTGCTTAATTTTTTTTAACTGGAAACGTCACATATCTAAATTAACATTATATGTCAATAGGAGTAACAAAAAAGACGGAAGACACATTTCCTAGGCGATAAGGTAATTTTCTTTCACGCTTCGATATTCACAATTATCAGAATGCATCGAAACATGTTATTAGTGAATTAATCGGGGAAAATTTCCGAGTTGTTCATGCATGAAACGCTTTCGTTTTCTCAGGACGAGGAGTAAATAGTAGTGGTCAGACCGAATAGAGACGTGGAAGCCAGTCAGTTTTCGCGATAATTCCATTACGTCCACAGTCGACGGACGGAAACCATTTAAACATCACGTCCAAACAATGTTCATAGTGCGCTCTTAATTATACTAGTGATTAAATCGACATGTCTCAAAGACGAATTTATATTTTATTTATCGCATTGTTTTACCTCTATATTTCTGCGGAAGCGAAGAAATCGAAGAAAAACAGGCGACCGTATGTCGATGAAGAAACAAGCACGCCACAAGCCAACGTCATCTCGTATTCAGCATTTGGATTTAATGATGTCGGATCGTACGACGGTTTCGTGCCGACCTCCGCAGATTACACTGGTTTTAGTTCTGCTGGTGTCAATCAAGAATCATCAACGAGATTGTACGCGCCCGCTTTCCCTACTGCTCTCGATGCAACGGACTTTGGAAACAATTTTGCTACTCAAGCTTTTGATGGCGTAAACGATAATGACGGTCAGAAATCTGGCGTTCTTCAATACCCTCCGAATAATTTTAACTATTTTAATTCTCAAACATTTGAAAATCCAAACGATGGTCACCGAAATATAGGAACCGTAGAGTTATATAGTGAAGATAGAGAAAATCCTATATACGGTACCAAAATTCATAAAGGTAAAATTAGAGAACCAACACGATTTAATTATACGGAAAATAACACTTTTCCCAGCCAAGATATTTATCAAAACTATGCTAATACACCTATGATAACAGATACGCATGAAACGACAGCGGACGGTGATACAAAATCGAACAATCCGGATAAAAATGTACAAAATCAAAATTCAGTTAATAAATTCAATACTAATGAAAACAATGCAGTTCAGAATACACATAAACCAATTCAATTTCAAAAAGTCGTCGATTTCACTAATCTCAAACCACATTACCCCATTTCATTTCATAGTATCTCAACAACCACACCCAGGGACATAATCGATTATGGTTCTTTGCCACATTCTCATTCTGGGAATGCGTATGAAAATGCAGTGTCCGAAAATAATAGTCAAATGGTAAAAAGTGGATCTAGTATAAATGGCAAATACAATTTTAATAAACATATCAATATAAATGACGATAATGCGATTTTCTCTAATCATTATAGTTTAAATAGTGTTACTCCAAATAACAACGAAAACGAGCCTTATAAAAAACCTATCAAATCTACAGAAAGCAAGAAAAAAATAAAAGAAAAGCCCTGGTTTTTAAATAAAAATAGCACAGGTATACGTAACTGGAAAGATTGGTCACATGGCAAAAGATACGAGTATTCAAATAATAACATAAATATGACATTTAAATACGAATCTAATGAATCGAGAAATCCGTTAAATAATATTGATGAAATTGTGCCAGCAAGCAGTAACTTAGTGGATTTGAATTATCCAGAGCAACAGATATTTTCCACTTTTAAAAAAATGCCTGAAATTTCGTTTAGTGATTATTCTAGTATCAAGTCATTTAAAGACTCGCAACAGAAGTTGAATGATTTTTCTAATGCTTATAGAAGTCAACTGAGCACCACGCCGTCTTCTAGCTCATACTGGGGAAATACTTATGAAGTAACTGAGTTGCCATCGTTTAAAAAACACCCACATTTCAGTGATAACCTTGATGATGAAATTGTTAGCATACCAAAACGGAATAAATATCATCACTACCACTCCACTCCATATGAAAATAAACCAAATTATTGGCCCTATGGCTATCATAATCCCTACAAATCTAGCAGACCTAAAGATTGGAATAACGAAGAACCAAACCGCTTTAAATCTGAAGAGGATTTACTGGGCTTAAGAAATCAAGATACATCTCGTCCATCATATGTTCCAACTTACAAACCCACAGCATACAGTAGTTCAGATGATAGTGATTATTATAACAAAGTCGTGGACAGGTGGAGGCAATCATATTTGAGATCGAAATATAGGGATTCCAATTTTCGGGATTACGAAAGCTTAGGAACAGATACGAAGGCTTTACATATCCCTGTACCAAAACCATACCCGGTAAGTATTAACATCGATGACCATGGCATTTTATTCTTAAGTTACCGAAAGCATGTTTCATTTTTAATACAGCAATTAATATATCCATTGGGCAAATTGCTTGTGAAACCACATGGCTAAATTATTTATAAAAAATCTAGATGGAATGCGGATCGGAAAATCTCTTGGCTTACGTTTCGCACTATTTTCTTGTTCTTGGTCAGTAAGATAATGTGCATCCAAGCGTTTAGATGAACATCTTTCAGAATATATCAATAATTAATTGATCGAGGTTGATAAAAGAACAGTAGGTACCTACATACAATAATAAAATGGAAATAAAATTACGATTCAGCAACACAAGTCATTATTGAAAGTTAAAGTTACTAGGATTTCTCCTAAGTCGCCAATTTTAAAACACTGAGTAACTGAAGAAAGTATTGGATATTCTTATTATGGGTCTATCGACTCATAGTCTGTGAATAGTGTTGCGCTAGATTAGCTTTCAATGAATAGTGAAAGCAATTTCTTGAGTAGTTTCCTTGGGACACTTGTTTTTAACTTTAAGTTATGATGTGTCTTAATTTTATTAAAATATATTTATTATTATTATTGGTATTAGAGCAAAATGGTGGCTCATATTCATTACTACAATATCATTACTTGATAGAGAATTACAGTTTTTGAGAGAATGTCTCCATGTAGCTCTTGATGTATGTTTATTAAAGCGGTCTTGAAAATGTCTTTAAGAGACAGTTAATGGTAAGCTTAGAAGATTGAAGAGGTAAATACGAAGATATAGAATTCGTTTTACCGAACTTACAGATTGAAGTTCCCCATCCAGTAATAGTACCGGTGCCCCAGCCCTACCCTGTCCATGTTCCGGTGTCGAGGCCCGTGGCTGTGCCAGTGGTCCACGAGTTGCAAATACCTATAGAGAAACCAGTACCTTATCCTGTTATTAAAAAAGTTCCTTATCCGGTAGAAAAGCCGGTACCAGTGACGGTGGAAAAAGAGGTCAGTCTAAAATTTTTTTAGCCGGTACTAATTTTCACGTGCCCTGATAAAATAATAGCATTTACGTTGTGATGACTCCAGCCACAATGTAACATCAGATGGGCTACGATCAAGTCTCCTTGTTTACTCGTCGTGGCTTAAAGGATAAAACGTCCGGTTTATTTGTATCAAGTGATGCAACTACTTCGTAATAACGTGACACTCTATAAAACTTGCACACGCCCGGTCATGACCTATGCAAGTGCAGTGTTCGCTCAAGCGGCACGCACTAATTTGAGACCCCTTCAAGTCATTCAACCCCGTTTTCGCATGATAGCCGTCAGAGCACCGTGGTTCTTAAGGAATGTGGATCTCCATGATGACCTGGAGCTTGACTCCGTTAGCAAGTATCGTCATCAGTGCGCTACTTTGAGAAGGCGGCACGGACCGAAAACTCTTGTCGTGACAGCCAGATATTAAATACCCAATCCTGCCGACCAAAGGGTTCGGTGAGTAAACTAACCCATAGACACAGCCCAGCTGAGTTTCTCGCCGGATCTTCTCAGTGGGTCGCGTTTCCGATTCGGTGGTAGATTCTGCGAAGCACTGCTCTTGCTAGGGCCAGTATTAGCAAAGCCTCCTAGTTTGAGCCCCGACAGCTCATCTACACAGGGTTACGTGACATAGTTTCTCATGGCTATCAACTCAGGTAGGAAAAAAAAGATACAACTATGCCCACGTTCAAATCCCTCAGCCATCTACTTATTATTTCTAATGAAATGCAAACTCCGAATAACATTGTGTAATAATATAATATAATTTGCGTAGTTACGAGACAATTGCGATATAGACCTCAAGTCTCAATTTAAAAAAAAAACTCGTACTCGACATCAACAACGTAAATTCAACCCACCATGAAAGATGAGTTCTAAGTCTCAGTTTTATAGAGTCTATAGTGTTTAATCCTTCAAACCCAAACGCATTACTGTTTTGTGGAAAAAATAAGATGGAAGATGTGGGCTCACAAGGCCCTACCACTAGTAATAAAATGTGAATAAACTATTTTATGATTCTGAATGATGCAACGAGCAACTCGTAAAGTCTTACTGTCTTGCTAAAACATCTATCGAATTGCAAAGGTACTGTTGTTGCAAGGCTTAGGAAAGGCTTAAAATATTTATTGATATCGAACGGCAAGATAACGCTATTCATTTTATGATGCACATAAAATTCCAGCACTAACAAATAGCATGATAACACGCATGATGCATCCTTGAAAGCAAAGCACGAATTCATCATTCATCGTTTAGGTTTCATGTAGAGAATCATTTGAAAAAAACCAATTCTATATATAAAAATAGGCAATGGGTAAGCGCCGTTTTCATTTCAAATCAACGAATTTTATTTTTGTGTAATAGTTTTGAAACTTAGTTTTTAAGTGTTATCAATAGTAAAAATTTGAAAATAGTCGAGTGTTGTTTTTTTTTTACAAATGTTTATGATGAATCAAAACATAAAATTTAATGTACAAAATGAATCTCGTATCTTAAGGTGTCGGCGAGTGAGTGTGTGCGTTATTTTTTTTAAACGAAACAAAATTGATGATTATGAAAGCTCACCAATTTAAATCTCACCTTAACAAAAGTTTTGAATTATTCTAGGTGACAGTTCCAGTGGTTAAACCGTATCCTGTACACATTCCTTACGTTAGGCCAGTTTTTCATAATTCGAAACCTTCAGTCGAGGAGTTTGAATACGAACAAGACGACGAAGAATACGTGTCGCGGCCGCAGAAAGAAAAGAAAAATGTGCACTATTCTAGAAAACCATCTAAGTGAGTACATGCATGCGTACACGTAGGTACTTAGCGCTTCGCGATCCGTATGATGTGGAGCCATATTCTAGTTCATGACCCGAGCATTTGCTCACGATTTGTGTGGTAAGTGCTTAATAAGTTGTCACTACATAGTATAAAACAAAGTCGCTTTCTATGTCCCTATATCCCCATGTATGCTTAAATCTTTAAAACTACGCAACGGATTTTGATGCGGTTTTTTTAATAGATAGAGTGATTGAAGAGAAAGGTTTATACGTATAATAACATCCATTAAATAGTGGAGAAATCAATAATAAGTTACAGTTTCCGAAGCGAAACGAAGGCGGGTTGCTAGTTTTAGTAAAAATTACTCTTGGCACAGCTGTTGGATCTTAAAATTTTATGCAAAGTCGGGCCCGGGTTTACTTTGTGTTTAATGTCTAAATATTTTATTGCATATGTTATTGAAAATGCTATATTTACAACATTAATGTCGCTAACCACATTGATACCATGTCCGAATTTTAATGTATAATGTTACAGTTTTAAGGTGAAAGGCTAATTACAGGGAAATCTATAATAATATTATTTCAGCTTCAAAAGCAACTGTCACCAACGTGTAATATTTAGGAAAAGAAACTTCTTTTAAGATTAATTATAAATTAAAATTCCTTCTTAGCACAACGTTGTTTGCACATAACGTAACTTCGCGACATTTTCACACGCACCCGAGTCTATTCGCGTTATGCAAACCGAATAACAATAACGCGAACCCGTTGCGCACGAAATGTTTTGAAGTTCAAAGACTCCGCTCGAGATATCTCATTGTAATGTTTGCATTGTAGCGGTTATCCAACGCACAACTTATCTTCAAAATATCTTTGTAATTTTAGTCCCAACATTACTTAAGCATATAAAACATTGCGGATTTTCTCGGATCTTATAAATCTACAATCACCTTTTCGTTGCATATATAGGTGAACGATCTTTCAATCTAATAGGTATAAAGGGGTTATCGGAGCCCTTGGACATTACAACGTGAATCATACCACACAATTTGAGGCATGGGGTCTAAGATTCAATTGTATTGTAATAGCCTGCCCCAACCTGTAATCTGGAATTCAAGTACACGTCGCGGCAGAAATAGGCAGGATACTTACTTCCGTACCTAAGAGTTCAACGAGTGAACTACCCATAGACACACACTGAGTTTCTCGCCGGATTTTATCAGTGGGTCGCTATTTCGATCCGGTGGTAGATTCTGCGAAACATTGCTTTTTATGATTGAAGGATTACTGGTGGCCCGGAGGCCTTTCCAGTTTCACCAGGACAGGTGGGCGAGCAAAGGCTCAGCCAGGAGGGGTGGGATTTGCTAACAGCTACCCGAGCGCCTCCGAAGGAGACCTAACAACTCAAGAGTAGCTGCTTCGCGAATGAATCTACTACCGGATCGGAATCGCGACCCGCTAAGAAGATCCGGCGAGAAACTCAGCGAGCTGATTCATGGGTTAGGTTGCACGGCGAACTCTTTGTCGAGTTCGACGAGTACGGTTACCGAGGTCCCTAAGCCTGCTCCTAGAGCTGAAGGCGTCTAGTGCAAACGTTATTGGATCTGAGGGATCCGTAAGGACGTGTCTAGGGCGTCGACGGTGACTGGCTTCTGCATGATCAGGATTCGGGGAGTAGTCAGCGGCGGCTACGATAAGGCGATTATCATGACGCATAGCCTTATCGAAGTACCGTTCCGACGCTGACTTCATGTATTTCTGGATAGATTCGAGGCCCAAGTCGTCGTGTAGGTCAACGTTCCTCACGAACCACGGAGCTCCGACGGCTAACCTGCAAAAGCGGGATTGTAGAGATTGAAGGGTGTCTATGTGTGTGCGGGCCGCGTGAGCGAACACCACACTCGCGTAAGTCATGACGGGCCTTATGCAAGTTTTGTAAAGTGTCACCTTGTTCCGAAGGGACATTTTACTCCGCTTACAGATCATGGGGTAGAGTCTACCGAGAATAAACGCGGCACGGTCACGGACTGATTTTATATGCGGGCGGAATGTCATCGATGCATCCAGGGTAACGCCCAGGTACTTGACCTTCCTGGCCCAGGGTATGGATTGACTAAAGAGAGTAATCGGGGGTGTGAGATTCCTCCTCCTAATACGGGAGGAAATCCGTGTGAAGCTTCCCCTCTGAAATAGCACCGCAGTACTTTTCGCTGGGTTGATGTCTATGCGCCATTTTCGGAACCACTGTCCTAGGGCTAGGGCTGCGCTCTGAAGCTTCTTCGCGATTAGGGACTTGCTTCTACTGGAATAGTAAACAGTCGTGTCGTCGGCGAATAAAGCTAAATGGGTCGGCGGCGACCGGGGAATATCGTTAACGAATAAGCTAAATAGGAGGGGTGAGAGGACAGAGCCTTGCGGGACTCCAGCTGTGAGTGGTCGCGGGGAGGAGCGGGTTCCCTCGACTCGATATCGAAAAGAGCGGTTCGACAAGAAGTCCCGTATGATGAGCACGAGACTATCCGGCACGCCCATGTTGAATAGTTTGAAAATCAAACCGTTGTGCCAGACCTTGTCGAACGCTTTTGCGACGTCGAAGAAGAGAGCTCCCGTGTATAACGGTTTTGGTCGATTAAGCCCCACAAGAATGTGCTCCGTGAGGCGGTGCACCTGTTGAACGCATGAGTGATTTGTACGGAATCCGAATTGTTCATCGATGAGAATGCCCTTGGATGAGACGAAGTCTCTGAGGCGTTTGTAGAGCAGACGCTCATACAGTTTGCCTAGAGACATGAGGAGGCTACTCGGGCGGTAGCTCGTCGGATGATTTTTTGGTTTACCGGGTTTATGTATGCCGATAACGTCCGCTTCTTTCCACACCGCGGGAAAGATACAGTTCGCCATAGCGGCATTGAAAATAGATGCCAACATCACGATGAGTTGGACGGGTAGAAGTTTAATAACGCGGTTGGATATACCGTCGGAACCGGGAGCCTTGCGAGGACGTAGGTCTTTGATCAAGTCTTTAACTTCCATCGGGGTGACGGGTGGTAACGCGTCCGAGGGTGGCAAGGAGACTCTGCGTTCTACCTCACTGTCTACTAATTCTACATGAACAGGGTCCACGGATTGAGTGCTGGGCGTGCACTGGGTTTGCAATGTATCGGCCAGCAACTCTGCTTTTTCGTCATCATCAAACGCCGCGAGTCGGCCTGAGGGGCCTACGAGGGGGGGCATAGTTACTACCGTATCCAATTTGAGAGTACGAGCTAAGCGGTAGTAAGACCTTTGGGAGGCCGCGAGTCCTTCTAAGAAATCAGACCATCTGGCATCTCGGACTTCGGCGATGCGAGACTTTACGTCGCGTTGTAGGGCAACATTCGATTTTCCGCGGTAGGATACCTGTCGTAGGCGCGTATCGAGGCGTTCTTAGCTCTAAGGAGTTCCCTAATATCGTCGGACAATTTGAAGCGGTGAAGGAAGTCCTCCGCTACAACTTGTTTGGATGACCTATCTAATGTCGAGGTGATGTGTGACGTTAAGATGTCTATGGCTTCAGCGGTATCCTGAGGAGACGGGGTAGAGTCCGGGCTAAACGGGAGCGATGGTGGATCAGATTCAGCCAGGCTGATGCCCAGCGTGTGCCAATCCACCACAGTCCTCGTGACGGGAACGGAATCGGGAGCGCGACCGAGCTTCATAACGACGGGACGGTGGTCTGAATCTAACTCTGAAACTACTTCGATCGAGTGTAAGCGCAGAGTTACGTTTTTTAATAACGCTATGTCGAGTATATCCGGGCGATGCGCGATATTTAGCGGGTAGTGAGTCGGGGTTAGCGGAGCGACGATATCGAAGGCGAGATCATCGACTAACGCGTCAAGCCGCCTGCCATTCGGGGTTGTAGTGTGTGAGTTCCACCTGATGTGTTTACAATTTAGGTCGCCCGCCAGAATGACAGAGCTCCCCATGCCGAGCAGCGCCTCGATATCACTGCTTAGAACGATCTTATCCGGTGAAAGATAAACGGACGCGATAACGATCGGCGCGTGTCCCGTCAGTGAGATTCGGCACACTGATGCTTCGATATTAGCGAGCGCGGGAGGATCGAGCGGAACGCAATGCAGGGCTCTTCTATAGTAAATGACGGTACCACCACCACGAGCAGAGAGCCTGTCGTTCCTGACCATGTTATAGTTCGCGATTTTAGGGTCACGGTGCGCGGGCTTAAGTAGGGTCTCCTGCACTAAAAAGATATCAATTTGATGGTCACGCAAAAAGTCAGAAACCTGATCACGTTGATTTGCGAGACCGTAAGCGTTAAAAAATCCTTTTCTTTATTCTACTTATATACGCCATTGATTACCGGCGGAGTGAGGGGAGGACGTACGTATTTAATGACGCGTATACGTCGGCGTATTCTTGCACAACGGCGATAAAGTGTTGTGCAGTGGAGGCAGCGCGAATGGCGTCGCCCAAAGCGTTAACGCGCTCAAAGTTGATCGACTGAAAGAAGTCGATCGCTAAAGCGAGATTGTCGGACGCGGTCGGAGGGCAAGTCGCGGGAAAGGGACGAGTCGCGGGGGCGGGACGAATTGCGGAGGAGGGAGTTGTAGCCGTGTTCGTGTACGGCAGCGGTTTCGCCCAGGCCGAGACACTGGGCACCGGCGCCGGAACGAACGCTGGCTTAGCTTGCGACACAGAGGGTGCCGAGGCTTTGATGTCTGGGCCGGAAGCTCGGAGGCGGTTTTGGCGGGCGACGCGTCGATTTATTTTAGGGGCTCGGGGGCATCCGCGGTAATTTGCGGGGTGACCCTGTGTTCGACACAGGACGCAGCTAGGCGGTTCCGTCGCGGTTTTTTGATCGCGAGTGCATAGGGCCGTGGCATGATCGCCTAAGCACTTGACGCATCGGGGGCGCGCGTGACAGTTACGGGAAGAATGCCCGTATAATTGGCAGTTATGGCACTGGCTAGGTGTGCCTTTCTTGTGTGGGGTTTCGACTGCGATTCCGGAAAGGCTACAGACCGTTCGGATGTTGAATATTTGCTTACCCTCGGGGGTAGGCTGGAGGGCGACGAGAACCATATTATATGGCTCCCTTCCGCGGCCTGTATGCATGCGGTGTACGGAGTTAACCGGTAGGCCTTGTTCGAGAAGGTCGGCCTTAACGAGCTCGGCATCCAACTCTTTAGGGATGCCACGTATAACGGCACGGAGTTCGCGCTCCTCCTGGAGCGTATACGTGTGGAAATTTATACGCTCCTTACGGAGGTAAGAAGAGAGGGCCCTATGGTCGTCGGGTGTTCGAACCTTAATTTGAATGCCGTTCGCGAGGTTACGGGCATTCGTGAAATTGATATTTTTGGCCTTAAGGGCCAGGGAAATTCTTTCCCAAGCTGCCTTCTCTTGAAGGATTACCGGGGGAGGGGTCTGGGTTTTATTTTGTGCCACCGGACGCGGCGACGGAGTGGCACGGGCTGGAGGCGCAACGGGAGTCTGAGGGCGGGGGCGCGACGCGTTCGCGGCTTTGCTAATTTTAGCGGCCGCGGGAGCTCGAGACTCCGCGGCACGTTTCTTACCCTTTTGCACCAGGGTGAATCCGAAACATTGCTCTTGCTAGGGCTAGTGTTAGCAAATTCTTTCAGGTTGAACCCGTAAGCCCATCTACTCGTCCGCGCGTAGCTATAGGTAATAGCCCCTTAGGCTAACAGCGAATAGGTATGGGGAAAAAAGTAAATGGCTTTAATTAGAGAAAAAATAATCAGGTTCAGAAGACAAGTTCCTAATTCAATGGCCATAGACCAGGATTTTCTCTTGTATAGCTCCGACCAAAGTGATAGATGAGATGTCAGATAATAAATTTTATAGCACAAGTCTCAAGGTGGCATTTCTATTGCACCGTGTTCCATTTACAGAACTTTGACATTAAAAATATGTACGTGATCAGTCAAGCTTTTATTTCAGTTCAAGAACCAGATCCCGTAGACCGTCTCGTACTGTATATGAGGACCACGCCAGAAGGCGGTGGCCTGATCGCCGTAGACCTTCGTCAGTAGAACAAAGTTACAGGAAGCATCATGAAGAGGAACCTCAGACACGGCATAGATACAGAGCGTACGAGACATCAGATAACGAATACTATTATAACTGTAAAAGAACTAGGAGATGCTAGCTTCCGTGATAGAACTTAAGTGATTTTTAACCTGCATTTGTTTATTTCGTCGTGTAGCTTTAATTATTTATATACGTTTGGAATTAAAATAAAATAAAATGTTTACCAATCTAGTGACATTAGATTTTAAATTTCCTTCCCAGGACCCATTAACTAACAGTAAAATTTAAGACTGCGAATCTATTATTTTTCAATTTTACTTCTTTTGTTTAGAGTAATAATATGTGAACGAAATTTAATAATATTATTATTGGATAGAAGATTAAAGATATCTTGGATAAGATAGAAAGAAATGTACCTTACGGAAGGTTGTTATAATAAATGTTGCGTGAAAAAGTCTTTATTATTTTCTAGAAAAAGTGTATATTAATAAATTTTTTTCAAGGAATTTTATAAGCAAGTCGGACGCAGAGATGAAATCGTGAAGTTTCGCTCGGGCGCGCACTTTTACCGACGAACGCTTCGATAAACATGTGTACATTGTGCAATGTATAGGTTCCACCTTGATTTTTAGGTTTCATTTTTTTTTTATTGCTTAGATGGGTGGACGAGCTCACAGCCCACCTGGTGTTAAGTGGTTACTGGAGCCCATAGACATCTACAATGTAAATGCGCCACCCACCTTGAGATTTAAGTTCTAAGGTCTCCGTATAGTTACAACGGCTACCCCACCCTTCAAACCGAAACGCATTACTGCTTCACGAAACAGGCGGGGTGGTGGTACCTACCCGTGCGGACTCTCAAGAGGTCCTACCACCAGTGATTACGCAAATTATAATTTTGCGGGTTTTATTTTTATTACGCGATGTTATTCTTTCACCGTGGAAGTCAATCGTGAACATTTGTTAAGTACGTATTTCATTAGAAAAATTGGTACCCGCCTGTGGGATTCGAACACTGGTGCATCGCCACATACGAATGCACAGGACGTCTTATCCTTTAGGCCACGACCACTTCAATTCCTTCATTAAATCCAATCAAACATTATAACACTAAAAATCGAACTAGATATGATGCTCAAGCATTGTTTTTGCAACGCGGTAAAGTTTTTATAATTGTAACACTTAAAAATTTTCAAAAGGTCTATTTTTTCAGCGTAACAAGGTGTTCGCAGACCATACACATCACGCTGTGAATGCCGTCTTTCACCTTAGGAAATGAGGTCGTAGTTTCAGTAGTATTCTAATGTACAACTACTGTCCTATCTACTAGAACATATGACTGCAGCAAAAATAGACAGTGTCGTTATACGCACCGGAGCTTGCTTAAAATACGCCTTACCACCAGAAAATCACGATTTGCGATCGTAGTACACAGGTGCTCAGAGAACCGTGCTGCCTATTCTATGGTGATTTGTCACTTTTCACAAAGATTTGCCACAAAGCCCACCGGAAGAGATGCCTTGATATTCAAAGGCACACATAAGAAATTACAGTAAACCTAAGTTTAAAATATAAACATCACCTTTTAATATCAGAATACAGATTTGCAGCAGGACAAGTCTTGATAGGACGCTTAATAAAAACATAAAGGAAATAAAATATTTATTTGGATCAGTCGTTAGTATCCGAAATTAAGACGTTCAGTTCTGAAACTCTTGGTTAGCGTGGTATGGACATGTGATGCGTAGAGAGAAGATGCATGTGACTAGGAGATGTATGGAAATGGTAGTGCAAGGTAGAGGGGGAGGGGGTCGATCGAAGAAGATATGGATGGAGTGTGTGAATGACGATATGAGAGAGAGAGAGAGGAGTGAGTGTTGAGCTGATCGCTGATAGAAGGGAATGGAAGAGAAAAATTAGCTGTGCCGACTCCACCTAGTGGGATAAGGTGAAGAAAAAGAAGAATAAGTTATGAAACTCTTGATATAAATAGCGGGGTACCCTTATTCAATAATAACAACAAAGTGTGATATGGGTTCAATGCAAGGAATCATGGACACGTTCATCTACAGTGTTCGTCGTACCTTAACAAAAATTTTTTTTTCTTATTCCGTGAAATCAGCTTCACGGATAGAATATATATAAAAAAATATAAATGTATTTCTTAGTGGTTATGTATTTACCATAAAAATATGTTGTAAAAAAATTATCTTTGTGATGCATTATTTTGATTTAAACAACTGAAAAGAATACGTCTTGGAACCTAACATCTAATTGACCAAACCTTCACCTTACACAAACCACATTAGTCGATAGTTCAAATGACAGATTTCATTATTACTGATCATTATTTAATATCAAAGAAATGATAATAGATGTTTAAAAAAACAGTTATTATCCAAAAATCGTATAATAACATTAATTAAAGGATTTCAGGGTCGCGGTTAGTTTCCAAGTCACGACCAGTTATTTTCATCGCGAAACTTTATTTGCGGTCTTTGGGCAGAAAAACGTTTCTTGGATAAAACATTTTTACCTACTAGAAGAAGAGTTTCTCAATTTGGACAATACGTTTTTTGTGTACGTCTTACAATTTGTCCGCAGTAACTAACGCGATTACGTTTTTTTTTTTTTTTTGATCGCTTGGTTTTTATTCTAAGGCTGTCTCGTAATTTGGTTAAGATCTGTCAAAAATCTCTAAAATTTAAAAAAAAAAAATTATTATAAAGGAAATGGCGCCACCAATCCGCAAATAACTCAGAATTGGGATTTTTTGTTATTCTGGTGTAGAATAAAAAAAAACGGTTGTCTGTAAAGTCGGTTTACTGACGATGGTTGAACACGTATTATGACAACGTAATAAGAAAATACTGATGGAAAGGTTTCATTTTTCAAAAGAAAATTTTAATTTTATTAGTTTGATAGATATTTTGTATGGACAATTGACACCACATTCACTTCTCACTGAACTTTATACTTGAGAAAACATGTAAATGTATTATTGTATAGCAGCTGTCCACGCGGATGCATCGCTCACTCAAGTAGGAGAGAGACAGATGTCGAACGCTGCCGAACGCGGAGGCCGATTGTGCCTCTTTGCCTTAAATGGAACGCCTCAATGAGTCATGATTTTTCGTGCGTGCAGCCGGCTCCATCGAATTATAAGACGTTGTCACGTCAAAAAAATGTTTATTATTAACATTTGCAATGTTTTTGTTCAAACAATGTATGAATAAATTTCACAATAAATACCATGTTACAATCCCCATTACGATTCCAGTAACTAAGCAAATGATTGTGAACTTTGATCAAGAAAGTCTACTCTTTTCTTGTTAGGAAACAATGTGTTATTGACGTCAAGTAGAAATACCTTACATAATGATGATGCCTCTAATTGCTTGGTGTGTCAATTAACCTCAAGTCAGAAGAAGGTGGGTGGAGGCGTTTATGTTTCAAAAAGAGAATAATAAATGTAACGTGTAGAATCAGACGCCTGACTGTATTTAAGCAGCAACTTATCGTGAAAAATACATAGGTAAAAAAAGTAAATGAAATTAAGTTTTACCTAGATTGTTTGATGCCACGTCAAAAGATGATATTATTGCTTATATATTTTTTATTGCTTATATGGGTGGACGAGCTCACAGCCCACCTGGTGTTAAGTGGTTACTGGAGCCCATAGACATCTACCACGTAAATGCGCCACCCACCTTGAGATATAAGTTCTAAGGTATCAGGATAGTTACAACGGCTGCCCCACCCTTCAAACCGAAACGCTTTACTGCTTCACGGCAGAAATAGGCAGGGAGGTGGTAATTACCCGCGCGGTTTCACAAGAAGTCCTACCACCAGATGATAATGAACAAGATGCCTGTATTTAATAATCATTAAAATCATTCAATAAAGTCAAGGGAAAAGGCTAATCCTCTCACCATGTACAACAGCGTTATTGGAGAATAAAGGAAAATTTATGGAAATCTACGCGAAAATTTGCTAAGGTTAATTCTGCGTGTGTACTTGAATTTTGCAGAATTCCGGAGGTTTAAATAAAATGTATCTCACAGTTTTCAAGGTCACAGAAGACTAAAGCGTCCAATTGCATTAGCTAGCTTTTTGGTACACTTACCCGTCTAAAGTAAATACAGCACACTAAGCTGTTGAATGGCTTCTCCCTGCCTACCTAATAATGAAATAAAATTTTCGTTTAAGTTTTTTTGCACGTATAAGGTAAAAACAGGATCTTGGAGTCAAGCTGTCGTAGTCGAAGTCGTCGTGGCCTAAAACACACGTCCGGTGTATTCGTAGCTTGTGATGTGCCTGCATTCGTATCCCGCAGACTATTTTTTCTAATGAAAAACGTACTTAACAGATGTTCACGATTGACTTCCACGTTGAAAGAATAGCATCGTGTAATCAAACTCGTAAAATTATATTTTGCATAATTACTGGTGGTAGGACGTCTTCTGAGTCTGCACGGGCAGGTTCAACCATCCTGCCTATTCCTGCCGTGAAGCAGTAATGCGTTTCGGTTTGAACGGTGGGGCAGCCGCTGTACTGTAATTACTGAGACCTTAGAACTTATATCTCAAGGTGGGTGGCAGCGTTTACGTTGTAGATGTCTACGGACTAGTAATCATTAACACCAGGTAGGCTGTGAACTCGTCTACACACCTAGGCAATAAAAAAAGGAGTATAACCGGCTTAGAATTTCAATAAATATTTACGATTCCCATTGTTTAAAGGTCAACGCAACAAGGTAAATTGAATATACAGATACTAATCACGAAATTTAATGCTAAACTTTTAATGATGTCTAAAATTCGCGAAAACCCTCCGAAAATACTTTTATGATAATAACTCATATTTTGTTCCTTCATTTAATTTCAAAAGTAGTAAGTACAACGCTTTTACTTTGAATTTAGACCTTAAAATTGATTGTCTATCATTACGTCGTGGAAAGGAGTTAAGCCGGTGTGATAACTGGATGGATATACTACGTTCTACCAGAGTGATGCATGTTGAAATTGACAGGAAAAAAGTATGGTCATGGCTGTACACCGAAATTAAAAGAGTTAAAAGCGTTTTGTTAGCTATTGCCGCAATAAATCTTAATGCATGCTATAAGTCGACATTAGCAAATGTAGTTATACGATTTCGACATTCAGAATATCTATCATGGATATATATACTCGTATAATATATATACACGTTACTACGCACGTTATGTTCTTTTGAAGATTTGCAAAATTATAAGTTTATCTTTATATTAATATATATATTTTTTTTATTGCCTTTGTAGGCAGACGAGCATACGGTCCACCTGATGGTGAGTGGTTACCGTCGCCCATGGACTTCAGCAATGCCAGGGGCAGAGCCAAGCCGCTGCCTACCTGCCTGCCTAATAGGTGAAGCAAAAACTTTGTATCCCTTTTTACGAAAATTGCGCGAACGGAGGAGTATGAAATTTTCCACACTTATAGAGAATATAGAGAAGAAGTCCACAATGCTAATATTTTTTTAAAATAATGCATAAAAGATACATTAAATCAATAAAGAAAACATTACACACACTATATACCACGTATTTGACGCACACACGAATGCATACTATTTATTGTCAAACTTTTGTTCTTGACGTCTGTGGTCAAATTGAGAATAGATTAAATATTGTTTGTCTTTATCATTAGCTAGGTACTTGGAATCTTTTAGCATTTATGCGTTTCAGTTGTAGTTGTATTTCAAATGTAGGACAAACTGTGACCGAAACACAACGAAACATCGATGCTATGTCTCAGTAATATAACCAGATCAGTGAGCTTAGTGCAAGTTTTTTAACGTTCTCGATAGCGTAAAAGTTAATTCAAATGTGTATAAAGTTGGAGCGTTTGCCTACGTTTGCCGCTATAAGCGCTGTTCCAACTGCTTAATGAATTAACTGTTGCGCTATCGAGAACGTTATTAAACGCGCACTAAGCACACTGTTCCGTGGTCTCATCTGCTTTTGATCTCGCCAAATTATTAATACTAGACCATTGAATTGAAGCTCAATAAATAAGGTTGTAAAATATTATATAAAGATAAAGAACGTTTTGTAACACAAACATTATGTAGTTTTGTTGGTGAAAGTATCCTGATATAATAAATATATCACCAATTTGATCACGAAAATTGTAATCATATTATTGATTTAATACAGTGTCGTGGAAAAATACATAGATATATAGTAAGGAAGACAGATCCTAAGAATTCTGTAAGACAAATTTTTACTAAGCTGATTCATTTTAAAAATCAGTGAAATATACTTAGATTATTTTTCATTTATTTTTAATAAATATTGGATAATTTAGAATTGATTTATTTTTTATTTATAACTAATAATAAAATTAAAATATCAATGATCCAGATCATCCTACTAAATTTATCGATCAACAATTTTAAATCTGTCCCATCACTATGGTTTGATGCATTGTAAGTTTTTCCTTGAAATATCCAATCACAGCACACTTGACACATCCCCCGCCACTCATGCTTACCTCAACATTTGGTGAAGTCGAATTGAAACAAATGTTATATAATGCGGTATCTATTGGGGGTTATCTGCATGACCTACGAGGGCGGCACTGAAAATTTCGGGAATTAACGAAGTGACACAACATTACTATTTAAAAATGTATTTATTGCTTTTCGAAGTATTCTCCGCGAAATTTGACACATTTTTCCATACGATGGAACCAATCATTGAAGCAACCATTCCATTCGGAAGTTGGGGTCTCCAAAATGGCCTTTTTGTAGGCGTCCACAGCTTCTTCAGGTGATGAAAATCTTTGTCCACGCAATTTATTCTTTATTTTAGGGAACGTATAGAATTCATTAGGGCTTAGGTCAGGGCTGTACGGCGGATGGTCTAATAATTCTATGTTTTCTTGCTCTAAAAACTCTTTTGTTCTGTGCGCGGTGTGAGAACTCGCATTGTCGTGATGGAGGATGATGCGGCGGTTGCAGTTCTCTTTACGGAGTTCAGAAACGACCTGTGGCAAACAAATGCTAGCATACCATTCTGCATTAACCGTTCTTTGTCCCTCAAGAGGAATAGTCTTAACATGGCCGGTTTTGGAGACAAACGTGGCCACCATTTTTTTTGCAACACTCCGTGAACGAACAATTTTTGTTGGCTTTAACTCATTTTCGAACACCCAAACTCGTGACTGGTTTTTTGTTTCGGGTTCGTACGCGTATATCCAGGAATCGTCACCTGATACAATGTTGTATACAGCATTTGAGGATCCTGCGTGGAATCTTTCGAGAGTTCTGACGCACCAAGTAACGCGCCCTGCTTTTTGCTCTTCACAGAGCGAATGCGGTACCCATCGGGAAAACAACTTTTTTACACCTAATTGTTCATGCAAGATTATTTGTATTTGACTCATGCCAATGTCTAAAGTTGCCTGAATTTCGCGGTATGTCACATGTCGATCTTCCTCAATCAGCTTACGCACAGCATCAACGTTTTCTTGGGTGACTGCAGTTTTTGGACGACCTTGACGGGGATCATCACTGAGCTTGACACGTCCACGTTGAAACTCAGCAAACCAGCGATAAATTGTGGTTTTGGATGGGGCTTCATCACCAAATGCAGAAATCATCAGGTCAACACACTATTTTTGTGTTAAACCACTTCGAAAGTCATAATAAATCATCGCTCTTGAATTTTCTCGAGTCAATTCCATTTTCTCAACGACTAAACAAGTTTGACAAAACCTCGTGACAAGACCGAGAATCTTTTTTTATATAAATAAATGGTATTGGATTTTTAAAACCCAGGAGTTTTCAATTAAAAAGATTTTAATATGACAGGAACAGTGGAAATATTCCAATCCCGATACTTTTATTGCAGCCTAGTATGCAAGTGTAGTGTTCGCTCACGCGGCCCGCACTCACTTAAAATCCTTCCAAATTATTCAATCCTGTTTTTGCAGGATAGCCGTCGGAGCCCCGTGGTTCGTCAGGAACGTCGACCTCCACGACGACCTGGACTTAGAGTCCATCAGTAAGTATCTACAGTCGGCGTCGATGCGCCACTTCCATAAAGCGGCACGACACGAGAACCCTCTCATCGTGGCCGCCGGTAACTACATTCCCGATCCTGCGGACAGAATGGAAAGCAGTCGACGTCGCCCAAAACACGTCATCTCGGATCCTCCCGATCCACTAACGGTGCTTTTAGGTACTTCAAGCACCGGTCACCGTTCTCGTCGACCCCGTCGCTTGCGGCGAAGGGCTCGACGAGTAAATTAACTCTCAGACAGAGCCCACTGAGTTTTTCGCCGGATCTTCTCAGTGGGTCGCGTTTCCGATCCGGTGGTAGATTCTGCGAAGCACGGCTCTTGCTAGGGTTCGTGTTAGCATCATCGTCAGGCTTGAGCCCCGTGAGCTCACCTACTAGCCACGGTTACGCTGGAATAGCCGCTCCAGGCTATCAGCTTAGGTAGGAAAAAAAAAAAGGTTAAGTGTGGTCTTTATTAAATTTTTTTTATAGTGTAGCCTTGGCTAAATTTGTGATTATAGAAGTATAAAATAGAATCATAATAGTGTACAAACTTATTATACAATTCCAATTAATTATAGTCGAATTTTGACTACTGCGGGACCTCTAGTATTAATAACTTGGCGAGATCAAAAGCAGATGAGACCGCGGAACAGTGTGCTTAGTGCGCGTTTAATAACGTTCTCGATAGCGCAACAGTTAATTCATTAAGCAGTTGGAACAGCGCTTATAGCGGCAAACGTAGGCAAACGCTCCAACTTTATACACATTTGAATTAACTTTTACGCTATCGAGAACGTTAAAAAACTTGCACTAAGCTCACTGATCTGGTTATATTACTGAGACATAGCATCGATGTTTCGTTGTGTTTCGGTCACAGTTTGTCCTACATTTGAACTACAACTACAACTGAAACGCATAAATGCTAAAAGATTCCAAGTACCTAGCTAGAAAAAGTTAATTTAACCAATGGATGCATTTTAATATCTTCAGTCTACAGTGCATTATTATAACTAGACGATGACCGAGCTTTGCTCTGTGTTTTTTTTTTTGATAACGCCCTCTTGTTGTTTCTTTAAAGCAGTTAGTTGCTCTCAATTAAGAAAAATAGTATTTTTATTCGCCAATAGATGTCGGGAAGAGTCATAAAGTTCATTATCGATAAAGTTGATTATTGAAAACACGAACAAAACAACATTTTCTGAAAATAAATTGTAGCTAGATCGATTTATCGCCCCCGAAATCCCCTGTATACTAAATTTTATGAAAATCGTTGGAGCCGTTTCCGAGATTTAGATTGTACTTTACTTGTATATATATATAGGTATATACAAGAATTGCTCGTTTAAAGGTATAAGATGAATTGTGAGTAAAAAATTCGGTTATACAATAAATGACACAATTCACACGCAGACAAGTTATTTTGCTTTGATACAATTGTGGGGATTTTGGCGACTAAACTTTTGATTTCAGAATCCTGTTTAGTTGTAAATGTAAATTTTTTTGTTCAGCAAATTCATTGTAAATTCATAAAAATGTGTTAATCTTTATAAATACTTAGCAAGGACAAAATAAACAATATGCTTACGATAAAAAATAAACAATATAGTGAATTTCTCGATGAAACTAACTATAAAATTGACTATTAACGTACTATTTACAATAATTACATAATTATGTATAACTATTAACAAATAAAAGGCTTTTCATATGCTTATTTGTACTTGAAACCATAACACGTTTTAATAAATTTGGTTTTTGTTTATTTGATGTGAAGTAGTTATTTATCGAGCGTTTCGTTTTTTTATTACAAATTGACCTTTTTTTTTTGCCTTTTTTATAAAATGTTTTATCTCCATGCAGAAAAAAATTTACAAAAAGTTACATAAATCATTATTCGAATTCGTTTATTATTCAAATCATATGAAAAATAAATATAAAAACTTAAGAACGAATATCCTTGTTGATAAAATTGATATGCATTGAATTTATAGTGTAGTAATAAAATGTGAGTTTACGCAATGCTTACATTTGTTGGCGTTGCATATCCTCTGTTTTTCACATTTGTGATGGTATAATTGAATTGGACGAATGTACAGCGGATACATCGGTCACGGGGAGCAGGCCTTGATTCTACTAGACCCGAGCCGAATTCACAACGTTAAACTACGCAATCGATTTTCAAACATTGCTTATTGCATAGACGATATAATGGTACATACACTGCACACGATACATATTATTTCATTTTATTATCGCTTAAATAGCTTATGTTGTTAGCTTAACACACTTTAGAAAAATATGTATATAGTGGCGTACCTAATCGATGACAATAAAGTCATGAATATGAAATGTTCTCGATTCAAATAATGAATAAGAAAAAAATTTTTTTTGAAGAATTATAAAAGTTCTTATTTTATAGTCGGTAATAAATTGGTATATAAATCGGTATAAGTACGGTAGGCAGTGGCTTGGCTCTGCCCCTGGCATTGCTGAAGTCCATGGGCGACGGTAATCATTCACCATCGGGTGGGTCATATGCTCGTCTGCCTACAAGGGCAATAAAAAAAATAAAAATAAAGGTCACCTCTCATTCATTAAGTATCGAGATAGATATGGCGTCTAGATTTTCAAAATCTGTATCAAATCTGTATTTGTCTAATACCGAAGTCGTGTTCCACCCCTTCTGAAATCTTAGCTGAGATGAGTGCATTTTATTATTTACCAAAGTTGTTCTATATATAAAAGCGATTGCGAGACCTCGTATTGCTTTAGTCTGTGCTTGTGGTCCCGCCGAACCGGTCGTAGACTGACCCTGCCTGTATTCTTCATTGTACACTCTTTCATAAGTAAGTTTTTTTTAATCAATACAATATGTTTTGTAATTTACTTTTCGTTTTATTGTTGACATTTGATAGCAAAAATTTATTCGCTGAATAGAAAATTTATATTAATGTTTCCGATTACTTCCATCTCAAGATTTGACATTTTTAAAATAATAAATAATAGTTAAAAAAAACTAACAAAATACGCTTTAGAGAAAACCCAACTAAAAAATAGATTTTTTTTTAAATAAATTTGAATTAAAAATAGTTTAAGAAAAAATGATTTTATTGTAAAAAAAGCGTGGGTGCATGGTATCAGTAGTTATAAATATTTTATGAACAGATATGAGTAGAAGGGTTATTTTGATAATATACTGAAAAGTGCCCCACGCTTTCTTACAATAAAAATTTTTTAGTTAGATTTTCTATAAAAGCGTATTTTGTTAGTTTTTTTAAACTATTATTTATTTTTAATTTTTTAGTTGAATTTCAATTTTTTCTTTCTTTATTCTTTATTGTACACACAGTTAATATTACAGTAATTGCGATAAGATATGAAAATGGCGAGCTTAACTCAATAATTGAGTTTTCTACCAGCTAACCGTTCTTAACGAAGGAAAGCTTGAAATGAGTGGGTAGAAGAATACAATCTAATCAATTTACAATTTACAATCTAAACAATAACAATAATAAAAATAAAAATAAAAACACTAATACATAATATATCAGATTACATATATACATATACACATAAATAACGTAAACATATACATACACGTACATATATAATGAAATACATAAAATAAATACATATAAGTAATACTAAATTGATAGATAGTGCTCCTTTAATGCCTTCCTGAATACTTCAAGTGAGGGACTAGCACGGATTGAGTTTTTAATTATTATTTTTTTAAATATTGAATTGTCATCGGTTCTTAATAAGTATACCAAATTTCGAGTTAATCCAACGGTTTGAAGTGGGTCAAAATCATGTTCAAAGAAACCATTACTAACATACATACGTCTGAAGCTAAAAAGCGTATTAAAAATACACTTATTTTACTGTTGTTTGTAGAGACTAAAATATATTATGTAATAATAAGTGCATGATATAAGAAGTGAATCATATTAACGCAATTAACAGAGAACTTAATATTATAATATATTCTGATAACGGAAACAATGACAAATAAACAATTCTAGGTTAAAAAAACCATTTAACAGTCAATGTTAAAAATATTAACCTTGATTTTAATTAAAATGAATTCACAAATAATCATCGATATATTATGTATTCTAGCGGATATACAATGCATCGAAATAATGTAACAGGACGATTGGACTTGTAAATATAACGGAAGTTAATAGTTAAACCGGTTAGATTCATGTATTTGTATTGCTCTTATATAAAGTAAAATTGCAACTTACGACATTTGTGGGTAATATATCAATCTGAATAACAAGAGTTATTGTTCGTAGGTCCATCTATAAATTTTCCGATTTTATTCAGTAAGAGAAACACATAGTTTGTGCTTTCAATATTTTTTGGATTTTCTTTTACCGTTAGCTACGAAAACGTTAATTATATCGGGAGCCCGCGCAGTTAGGTATGATAATGATGCCCGTTGTACCGCATGAGTGATTTACCAGCTGTTCTACCATACACTTGAGATTTCAACCTCACATCTTAAATCAGGTTGTGTCATTCAGTAGTTCCGGTAACTATTTAACGCTAGGGGGACAATGACTGCATCTACAAATAAATCGAAATAATAATAAAAAGCATGTACACGAAATTTTTTCAGCTGTAGCAAATAAACAAAAACATTATTAAGCGAAGCCTGTTTTTGTCATGTCTATGACTTCAGAAAACCTAAGAAATTCTTGTGTACCTAAACATGAATTACAATGTTTTTACGTTTGTCATTTGTTAACTGCAAATAACGTCCTTATCGCTTGAAGACGAAATTTACGTGTTGATTTCCCGTAATCGAGAAATATCATTGGGTATTATTTGCACAAACACTGTCACCATCAAATCAAAGCAAATATTTGACCTTGGTAGGTTGTCGCAAAAACTAGTGACTTGCTAGTTTTGCTACATTCTCTTCACTTGCGTTACGTTGTATTCATTAAAATCATTCGGAAGTAATTTGAAAATCCGGTTGGAGCATCATAATTAGCTTGCCGTCACAACAATCGCACGCCAATGTACATTATGATAATCAACAAAAGCAAATGCACGTCTTTTAGTCATATTTACGTAACTTTGTCATAGTTCTCATGATGCCTGAATACGTAACAGGCTTGATCTACTCCGATAAGTTAGAAATGGTTGAAGTGCTTAACTTGTCGTTTCTCAATCAGATCATCGCTATCAACAAAAACGTGAAGCAGTCATTATTGTGCGATGCTCTGCTTCACAATTGTGGTATTGTTCTGTCATTATCATATTACCACATTTTACCTTTGAAATATTATGATGCACAGTATTTGGTGAAATAGTGTCATAATCAATTGTTATTCACTTGTGACTGTTTAACAAAACTTATGCTCTTAAAATCTATCATATGTAGTGGGTATGTATTTGCGTAACAATATATTTTGGAATTTGTTAAGAGTAACAAGAAATCGGTAAATAAAATATTTATTTTCGAAGGTTAGCTTATATTGTGGTAAAACCTTTTATTAATTGTCAAAGCTATCACGCCATAAGGTTGTTACAAACGACGGAAGTTTTGAATACAATGTGGACAAGTTCTCATTATTCAAAGGCTTTTAAAATCAAGCGCATTTTCTGTAAATTTCAGATGGTGAAAGATTATTTTATTTATATACTATTTAAAAAATAATTATGGCCTAATAACGAGATCTTCAAATCCAGTCTAATTTCTTCTTATATTCTGTTATATTAAAAAAGATATGAAGCGAAATGATATGAACTTGATTCATTTCATACTTTAATCAATTGCGATTAAATCAAAATAAACGAGATGAGATGGGATGGAATAAAGTCTCAGTAAAATGGTGGTTATTTAATGAAACTTTTTCACTAGACTCTTTTGAAGAACCCGAGAAGTTACGTACGAATAAATAAACTACCGTTATTATAACTATATATTTAAACCTAAAGAAACACAAAATTGATAAATAAAATCAATTCACTCAAATTTTCTTCTCGTGTTCCCGTCAAAAGGACCACAATTATTTTAAACAAAGAATACTTAGTCTGGCCATAAATACTGTTACAATTAAAAATAAAAATAAATTCTATTGCAAATAACATTTATTACTTTTACAGTGTGTTAGTTTAATACATAAATATAAAACAATTTAAAGTATAAAAAGCTTATTCGAAGTGGTCTTCATTGGCTGCAATACAGTCCTTTAAACGTTGAGGCCAGTTATCAATAGAAGCACGCACTCTTTCCATGGGAAAAATTTTCACTGCCAATCGTACGGCTTGTTTTGGGATTCCAAATTATCATGGCGTTTAGAGCAAGCCGTACTCTCTAAAACTGACCATAAATCATAATCCAGCGGATTAAGATCGGGACTAGAAGACGGCCAGTCTTCAGCTCTGATGAAGTCCGAAACGTTCGTTTCCAACCAAGACTGCGTAGATCGAGCTTTATGACCTGGCGCCGAGTCTTGCTGGAAGGACCATTCTTGATTATTGAACATAGTGTTGTTAAGGGGCTTCACTACCTTGACAAGAATGGAATCTTGATACACTTGTGCCCATGTTTTGATACCTTTTTCACAAAAGTATGGCTCAGTCACACCTTCATAGCTAACCCACCAAACCATCACTGAAGGCGGATAGTGCCCACGTTGCACTCTGTCGACTAATTGGGAAGCTTCCTTAGAGCTTTGAGCATAAATACGGTCATTTTGTTCGTTAAAATGTTGCTCAATTATAAAAAAATTCTCATCCATAAACAAAATTTTTCTATGACCTCCCTTTGCGTACCGCTTCAGTAGTTGTTTCGATTTTACCACCCTATTCTATCTATTTTAAATTACCAGTTAAGAAATGACCAGTACGTCTCTTATAGGCTGCAAGTCCTAAGTCATCTTTTAAAATACGCGACATGGTTCTAGGTGCTATCTTCATCTCCCGAGATAAAATCTTTTGCTTTCGGACAGGATTTCTTCGAATTCTTTCCCTTACTGCTTTGACCACCTTTTTCGTACGAACACTACGTGGACGGCCAGATCTTTTTTGTCACAAACAGAGGAGGTCTCATTGCACCTATTAATAGCCCGGTACACAAACATTTTACTATTACCAAACGTATGGAGAGTTTTAAAAATTGCATTTAGCTCCATACCTACTTTGTGTAATGCAATCACAGCGATTCGGTTCTGTTTATCACTCCACTCCATTTTAATATCGCAAAATATTGTACAATGTATTGGCGCCAAAATGAGAACTCAATGAGCAATCATATAAAAATGACAGATTCCAAATTCAAATGTAAAATTTTGTTTATTTTTAATTGTAACAGTATTTATGGCCAGACTAAGAATATGAACGAATACGAATATTTGTTGCAGACGATGAAACTACTGGCGTTTGCCATTGCTTTAGTAGTGGCATCATGTGAGGCTGCTACTCCACAGCTACGATTTGCCTGGAAAGAAGTAGATTACGAATGGAACACACCGGCTGAACGTGAGAATGCCATCAAAAGTGGTGACTTTGTACCAGCGAATAATTTGCCTTTGGGCTTAGGGCGATGGAAAAACAAATTGTTTGTAACGGTGCCCAAGTGGAAGAATGGTGTCGCTTCTTCGTTGAATTATGTTGATTTGAATGGTACCTCAGATCAACTTCTAAAGCCGTATCCATCGCTAAAAGACAACTTCATTCCGGATTCAGCAAAGAATTTGCCATCAAATAAAACTATTATTTCAGTGTTTAGAATTTACATTGACCCTTGTGACAGACTTTGGGTTATGGATACTGGTCTTGCTGATATTTGGGGTAAGTAAACATTTATTATTTTAATGTTCTTCAACTATGTCAAGCTGTGGACGTCTGTGGGCTCATAAGAATAAGAGTTATCGATCGTAATGCTATATTAATATAAATGATATAATGTTCACATTTAAAGAAAACCCAAACAACGAATATCCATAAACTTACAGATCTTAATTCGATAATACGTCATAGGTTTTTTTTAGGCCAGTCAACAATTCATGTTCGATGAAAGAGCATTGCCATTTTGAAATTAAACATTGCTCTTTCATAATCGTATCAAAGCATACAAATTTATTTTTATTGCTTAGATGGGTGGGCGAGCTCACAGCCCACCTGGTGTTAAGTGGTTACTGGAGCCCATAGACATTTACAACGTAAATGCGCCACCCACCTTGAGATATAAGTTATAAGGTCTCGGTATAGTTACAACGGCTGCCCCACCCTTCAAGCCGAAACGCATTACTGCTTCACGGCAGAAATAGGCGCGGTGGTGGTACCTACCCGTGCGGACTCACATGAGGTCCTACCACCAGTAACTATATCACGTTCAAAGTTTGAGAGCAATCCGAGCTTACGTGTAATTCATACAATAAACATACGTAGGTATATACTCTGAGAACAAAACTTCCGTACTTCGTATCGCGAATCGTATGAAGTCTAAATTTTAGTAGAAAGTAAATGTAGGTACTTGTGCATATTATATACTAAGAGCTTCAGAGCTATCTTTAGAATATACTTTTAGTTGACTTTGGAGATCCTCGAAAGCCACTTATTTTATAAATAGCGACAGAATCATGTGAATATTTGCTAATGTATTTACGACCCTGATGAAAATCCTTGTAAAATCGTTTTTATGGAATAGGGATTAAAATACATAATAAATTTTCAACATTTGCATTTCCCGTTATCCTCCTTGCAATTTATGGTTCCTAACAAGTTGAATTCCATTACTGTAAGATTAGCATGACAACAAGTTCAAGTTACCGTTATATCTATATGGATTATTGTAAATAGCAGCGTTTGAACGTAGAAATCCAGTTTTATGTGAAAGGTATTAAACCTTTGGTTGTATTTCTACGTGTTATTGTGAATAGTCACAAACTAATGCTTGAAATATGTAGATTTTAATACACGCCCGTGTCTGGCTTTAGATTTTTGTTTTGTGGTACATTTTGATGTGGCATAAGCAATAGTAATCTCTATTACTTACGACAGCTTAAATTATTACCGATTCTTTAATAACAAGTAACCTGTTGCTTTTGGGATATGAGGTTCAAGTCTCCCTTGTCTTCTGTTTTATAAAGATAGGCTTCTCCTTAGTTTGACACTCTTGTTAATATCGTATATATCAGATCTTTTTCTGTCACAAACAGAGGAGGTCTCATTGCACCTATTAATAGTCCGGTACACAAACATTTTACTAATACCAAGCGTATGGAGAGTTTTAAGAATTGCATTTGGCTCCATACCTACTTTGTGCAATGTAATCACAGTGATTCGGTTCTCCTTGTCACCCTACTCCATTTTAATATCAAAAAATATTGTACAATGTATTGGCGCCAAAATGAGAAAACTCAATGAGCAATCATATAAAAATGACAGATTCCAAATTCAAATGTAATATTTTGTTCGGATACTAAAAGTACATAGTTCTAGCGACGCATCAATATTATTTTGTTTCCACCCACTAATGAAACATCTATGTTAATAAAATTGTGTTATTTAGTTAAATAATAAATAAATAAGAACAAATTAAATTGAATTAAAATATGAAAATAAGTCTTTTTCTGCCTGAACGGGGTGTTATGCGTGCTTGAATCAATACTGGCGCCCGGTGGTTATTTGTATTTGCACTTGGTAGGAAAAAAAGTATTTGTATGTTTCATACTGGTATCATATTTGTAGGTTCTTACTGGTGGCAGGACCTTTTGTGAATCCGCACGGGTAGGTACCATCAACCCGCCTATTTCTGCCGTGTAGCAGTAATGCGTTTCGGTTTGAAGCGTGAGGCAGCCGTTGTTACTATACTGAGACCTTAGAACTTATGTCTCAAGGTGGGAGGCGTATTTACGTTGTAGATGTCTATAGGCTCCATTAACCACGTAACATCAGGTGGGCTGTGAGCTCGTCCAACCATCTAAGCAATAAAAAAAATTATGCTGTTACTAATCCGGGTAGCTTAATAGCCTGTTAAGCTACCAGCGATTAGATACGAAAAACAAAGATGCTGTTATTTTGATACATATCATAATCTATAAATTATTTAATCCTGTCTAAGTTATATTATCTAATATAAATATTTAAAATAATCTTAATTACAGTAAGTAATTGTTGGGTCTTGTCTAATAAAGGGTGTTTCTCATTTTTATTATTACATAAAAATAAAATAAATGTAAATTATTTCTATATGAACGTACAATTAGTTAAATTTGCTTTTATTCGTTAATTAATAGCAAAAAAATAAAATTGTAAATAAATGTTAAGATTAGCTTTAGACTCATAAACTTATCATTATGAATGTAATTAATTTATGCATTTTGATAATTTTTGGTTCTATTATTTTTAAGGTGCAGGAAATCAAATTGTCAGACCATCTATCGTGATATTCGATTTGAAAACTGATCAACTGCTTCATAGATACTTCTTTAAGCTAGAGGACATGAAAGAGGATTCATTCTTTGCTAATATCGTAAGTATATATTGACCTTAATCTCAATATAAAATGTATGTATTATAACTATGAGATGAATTATTTGAGATGATTCCATCATCTCGTTTTTACTATCGCACCGCCCACCACCGGAGTAGAGTTCATCCATACTACATGGAGCCACTGCGTTCATCCACAGTGCGTTTCCAGAGGTCTTTTTTGCCACGTACCTTCCGGCTATGGAATGAGCTCCCCTCCACGGTGTTTCCCGAGCGCTATGACATGTCCTTCTTCAAACGAGGCTTGTGGAGAGTATTAAGCGGTAGGCAGCGGCTTGGCTCTGCCCCTGGCATTGCTGAAGTCCGTGGGCGACGGTAACCACTCACCATCAGGTGGAACGTGTGCTCGTCTGCCTACAAGGGCAATAAAAAAAAAAGTAAATGTGTTCGGAAAGCAAAAATAGCGACACTCTCTTTCTGCGCCTATTCAGAAACTATAAATAAATAAGCAATGTTGCTTATATACCTCATTAAGTTACAAGATAAACGATATATATTGTGCTAATAAAGGAGTTTATCTTATAAAAATCACACTTCAGAACAACGAGTTACGAACCAATGACAAAGTAAGTTTTTGCTCAATACAGAATTGCGTTTCACGTTTTCCTTTATAACAAACAAGCACCCTTGAACTTGGACTTCAATGACGCAATGACGTATCGTTCTAAAGAAAACGAGTTGCATCTATTGAAAGAATTGATTACCTTATTTTAGTTTCGTTCAAATAAATGCGAACAAATGAATGAATATCATGATGCTTTTTATTATTTTAAATGTATCATTGTTTTTGTTAATGTCGATAACTGAACGGTCTTACGACCACCCACTTGAATGGTCCTCTTCGTTCATATGTCTTGTCCAGTCTAGATAAGTGACATTGTCACAATGTCAAGTTTCCCTCTTAGTCTATGTCTCGTCATTGTAGGTCGTATGTCCTGCCAAAGAGGTTGCACACCATGACAATAACAGATGACGCTCACGGTCCTGCCGATGCTTTCTTTGTATAACGGCTATCCCACTCCTCAAGCCGAAACGAGTGACTAATGTGATGCAAAAAACAGCACAGTAGTACATATTCGTGAAAAAACTAAACGGCCTTTCAGTAGTAGTAGTAACTTAATCAGATGCCTATTCTATTTCTAGTCTAGTCTTCTAGTTTACTGGTGGTAGGACCTCTTGTGAGTCCGCATGGGTAGGTACCACCACCCTGCCTATTTCTGCCGTGAAGCAGTAATGTGTTTCGGTTTGAAGGGTGGGGCAGCCGTCGTAACTATACTGAGACCTTGGAACTTATATCTCAAGGTGGGTGGCGCATTTACGTTACGTACATTACGATATCTATGGGCTCCAGTAACCACTTAACACCAGGTGGGCTGTGAGCTCTTCCACCCATCTAAGCAATAAAAACAGTCTATTTACTAAAATGCATTCCGTATTTGTAGGTCGTCGATGTCGATCAAAACACTTGTGCTGACGCGTTTGCGTATATCCCGGATCTAGGGGGCTATGGTGTAGTAGTGTACAGTTTAAAACAAAACGACTCTTGGAGAGTGACTCATCATTTCTTCCACTTCGAACCGCTGGCTGGGTCGTATCGTGTGGGCGGCGTGGAATTCCAGTGGACTGATGGAGTATTTGCATTAGCGCTATCTGAACCTCGAGAGAACGGGTAAGTGTGAACGATTTATAGTCAGGACTTCCTTTACATTAGTAAATGATGAAGCTAGATAAGCTGTATCGACATTCATGAGTTTTAATTTATAATATTCGCGAGTGAACGTATTTTAATGTCTAACCCTGTTTGTTTTAAAAGAAAATGCAGTAATCATGCAATATAAATACTGTATTAATTGTTTGATAAAAAGGCATTTAAATCGTTTGAATGTATTTCATAGAACCATCTATCTTTTTATCCTTTTGTATATGGCGCAGAGTGTACAAGCCATTCGATTATGAAAATATGTTCAACTTTCAAAGTAAATTTCAAAGTTTAAATTTTGTAAATCTATTTAATTACTTGTGGTAGGGCGTATTGTAAGCACGAGCGGGCAGGTACAATCATCCCTCCTACCACCTGCCGCGGAGCAGGTACGTATTCCAGCTTAAAGTGCTGTCCAGCCGTTATAAAATATAATTGAGACTTCGATCTCATGTCTCAAGGTGTGTGGTGGCATTCAGTTGTGATGTCTGTGGGCTCCCATCAAATATTTAACAACAGGTGAATCGTAACATCTTTCACCCGCGCATGAAAAAAAAAGAAGGAAAATGCGGTAATGAAAATACAAATTTTCCATTACGTTTTTAGTCATCGCCTTATCTTATTATATTAGGAATTATTTAGCTCTAGGTTCATTTATATTACTCCAATTTGTACAAAAAAATATATGTTTACTAAATTATTATATCGTAGTCAGATAAAACAATACACAATTTTTTTCTATAATTTTACCACACGTATGTATACGCACAGTCATACCTTATGAGCAATCAAATTTAATCAAAATCAACAGTTATTCAAATGCAACTAAGAACCAACTAGACCAGAAAAATATCATTTATATCGTATTTTCTAGTAAATAGTTTTGATATACAGACACATCTCTATTATCTCTTACAATAATGTGTAGTGTTTCTAAGAATTCGATAAATCATAGATAAATGATAGCTGAAAATATTCTTTTGACGCTTAACTTTATTTTACTCTGTTACTTTTGATCAACTTCCACTCAGATCCAATTAATTTTCTAATTCATCGGTAGTTATTATAAATACATGAAATAAAATTATGCTTAGTGAGATGTTACGTAACTGCTTAGTATTTTATTTACACCTTTGTAAAAGCCGAGAACAAGTGAACGTTTCACACGCTCATTCGGGCCTTGATTTATACACGTCGACTTTAATTAAGTCACGTTTCAATCACATATTAAGGTCCTAACACACTATTTAAACTACATCTGCAACAGAATGAATTGATACAGAAAATGAAGCTAGTTAAAAATAAATGAACAATAACGTTAAACTTAATCGACATCATTCTACAACAAGCAATAAAAATTTAAGCGTTAAAAATGATTCCATATTTTACTGGAAAAATTTAGAGCAAATTAATTTTTAACTTTCGAATTCTTTTAGTTTCTTCTTTTTAGAGTATTCAAATTCTAAGAAAAACAACACAATTAAGATTTCGTACACTGTATCTGTTTATTAAATCCGTTTACTATAGAATAGAATGTGGACGTTATGTATGTATGTATGTATATGTACGTATATGTATATATACTATGTAGATAACAATTATTTGTGCTCAATGCTTTTGTATGCAAAGCTGTCGAAGTTAAGACAAATTCAAACTTAAGTCATTGGACATAAAAATCAAATCCATATTGTATTCGATTCGAATGTCGTTAATCATAAAAGTATATTATTAAATATTAAGAAATTTTAATACTTCATAATAATCTTCTATTCTTGTCTATGATTATTGTCTTGAATTTTTATTGAATTGCAGACGCTTAAACTTTCGTAATAGATTCATACTAGCTTATGACAATGACCTGAAAACAAAAGCATGCTCGTACCGAGGTCGAAACTTGCGTCGAGCTGAAAATGCGAAACAATGACAAAATTAACCGTAGCGTTTACAATTATAATAAGGTTTAAAGGCTTTAAAAACAAAAAGTCGAGAATTTCTAATTTTGTTTACAATTATGTTTACTTCATTAGAATTATTTCATTTAATGCATTTTTACAGTATAGCGAAACAGAAAATAGTCATAGGATTGAAATTAATTCGTTGTTATAGTTGGTTGACCTTTTAAAAATGGTTTCAAAAGGCTTAGCCTCACGCTATCTCTTTCACCCGGCCCTCTTTATGGTTTCATAGTTCAGCAATGTACATTTTTGTTGAACATCGCTTAGTAGATTTGAGAGAAAATCATTGTGATCTAAACGATAAGATGCCCGGCGAATACGTACAACAATGCAATGGTGTTCGAATCTCGTAGGCGGATACCAATTTTTCTAATGAAATAAGTACTGAAATAAGTACTAAAGTGCCCTTGCAATCTGTATCCTTATTGTCGTGTTTCTTCCAACAGCTGTGTGTACAAAATATATTAAATAAAATAAATAAAATAAAATAAACAAATGTTTACTATTGATTACTGCGGTGAACCAACAACGTCGTGTAATACAAATCAAAACCCTTAAAATTACAATTTGCGTAATTACAGGTAGTAGGAAGTCTTGTGAGTCCGCACACTTAAGTACCGCCACCCTGTCTATTTCTGCCGTGAAGCAGTGATTCGGTTTTTTTTATTGCCCTTAAACGACGACCTTACGACCTCAGAACATATCTCTCAAGGTAGGTGGTGGTATTTATCCTGTTAATGTATATAGGCTTTGATAACCACTTAACACCAGGTGGGCCGTAAGTTCGTTAATGCAGATGTTAAGAAATAAAAAAATGCTGAATGGCATTGAAGCGTCCTCCCATTTAGGGTTGTGAATAATGATGTTCTTATAGGTAATGGTTGCAACAGAAGGTCATTGAAGCTATTGCGTTAATATTTATTATTCTTATTACAGATTCCGAACAATGTTCTTCCATGCATTCTCAAGCACCAAAGAGTTTTGCGTCTCTACGGAGCTTCTACGTAATTACACACATATTGACAAACAAGAAGCATTCCACGATTTCAAGGTACTCAATGCCTTTCGGTTTGATTGCATAATGTTTTAGTAAATGTATCGAGACTGACCAGATTGTAAATGTTTGCCATTAATAGGAATAGTTCACAAAGACAATCGCATTAGTAATAACTCTATAGGCACATAGATTGTACTATCTTCTTCTTTTTTTTTCTCCACCTTATCCCACTAGGTGGGATCGGCAGAGCTAATTTTTCTCTACCATTCTCTTCTATCAGCTGTCATCTCAACACGCAGTCCTCTCTCTCTCTCTCATATCGTCATTCACACACTCCATCCATATCTTCTTTGGTCGACCTTTTCCCCCTCTACCTTGCACTGCCATTTCCATACACCTCCTAGTCACATGCATCTTCTCTCTACGCATCACATGTCCATACCACGCTAACCGTCCGCTCTTTAATTTGTTGATTACCGGAGCTACTTTCACACTTCCTCTGATATACTTACTCATTCTACAATACTACATACTGAACAAAATTTAATTTTAACTATTCTTGTTTTGTTTGTTTAATTCTGAGGGTTCGTACTGTATCATGCATCTTCTCTTATGTAATATTTCTCGTATGGTCATCACGTTGCTTATATAGAACATATATTTGAGATAATCTTGGCATTTTCACTCACTGTCAGACCTTACAGTATGTTCAACAATCCTCGAGCCATACATTGGAGAACTTTAAGAGATTTTACTAATTGTCAATTTTGATTCCGCAGCTTCTTGGAGACAGAGGACAAGGAACGCAGGCCTCGGCCAGTTTTTATGATCCCAATACTCAAGTATTGTTCTATGGCCAGGTGAGTTGCAATAGAATATACATATATTGTTGTTTAAAGTTTTAAAGATTGGGTAGCTAACATTTCGTTCCTCAAGAAATTTGTTCGTGTTGTTTATTTTCGTATTACATATGTATGATTGCCAGTTCTTTTCTTGGAAGTAAAACTAAATGCATATACTTCTTTGTGCAAATATGCAGACGATGTTCACGACCACTGGAAACTGGGATATTGCATGCCTCTTCAATTGTTTACGAAGATACATATTTCTGGGTTATGTTAAATATTTCCAACTTACCTAAAAATTCTTATAAATGATGAATAATAAATACTGATTCCAAACAGAAAGAACAATAAATTAAGTTAATAAAACGCGGCAAAATAGAAATTAATGTATTGATGTAAATAACTCAATTGATACCACTCAGAAAATAAAACTGTTTTATCAGTTACATAACTTTAACCAAAAAAACGGAAGTTACCAAAGCTTAGGGAAATACTTTCATATTTTAAAATAATCCTTATTTATATATTTAGGTAAACCGGGATGGTGTGGGATGCTGGAATTCTAATAAACCTTACACTCCTGAGAACAACGTACTGATATTCAGTGATCCCAAACTTTACGAATTTCCAAACGACTTAAAGGTAAGACGATTAAGATTTTGAATTATGTAATATAACAAATCACACTCTCTTTTATTGGCATATATAGCTCGAGACCCAAATCGCTTTTACTGTAATAGCGCTGGCCTAGCTTTCAAAGTAAAATACTTAAATACATGGTGGCAGAAATAGCAGACTGCTGATTACCGTAGGGCTTTTGAACATCCCTTACACAAGTACTAAGAGTAATAGTAGGATGATAAGTTAGGGATACTATAATACTACTTAGAATAATGCATGTGGTATACCTACCCCCGAATCTTCTGAGCATTAGTGACACAGAATTATTTTCACGTGAACAGTCGAACTACTAATGGTGCGTTTAGGTCCCCCAAGCACCGGTCATCGTACTCGTCGAATCCGTTGCTTGCCACGAAGGGATCGGCGAGTAAATTAAACCATAGACACAGCTCGCTGAGTTTCTCACCGGATCTTCTCAGTGGGTCGCTTTTCCGATCCGGTGGTAGATTCTGCGAAGCACTGCTCTCGCTAAGGCTAGTGTTAGCAACATCGTCAGGCTTGAGCTCATCCACTAGTTAAGGTTACGCTGAAATAGTCTCTCAAGACCATCAACTTAGGTAGGAAAAAAAAGTTAACAGTTTTTACCTAACCGAACACTCTTACGCATTGTAGATTGATGACGAAGGCTTAATGTGGATCCTGGTCGACAAACTCCCACGGTTCCTGTACAAGACCCTCGATCCCAATGAAGTGAACTATAGCATTTACAGTATTAGTGCAAAAGATGCAATTGCAGGAACAGCATGCGAATAAATATTGTAGACATACATATTAGTTTTGTATAATACTTATTAGTTTCGTTCAGTTTTTATTTAAAACTAACAGTAATCCGACACATACGTTGGTGATTTGTGTTTTTTTTAGATCTGTTCTCAAGTTTGGTAACTAACATAGATGGTAAATTCCTTAATATCCTCGTACAGAATTAATAAAACCTCAAATGGCCGTTTGGAGCAATTTAGCAGCAAAAATGAAAACCATTTAAAATTGTAGACTTCCAATTAACTTTGTTCAATTTTCGTTTGATTGTATTTTTAGAGAGTAGTAGTAAATTATTATGAGATATAGATTTTTTATGGCAAAAATAACTGTAATCTTTTTCCATTTTGATTATTTTTTACTTACTGTGTTGGTTTGAGGTTTGTTAGTAGCTGTCAAGATTGTCATTATTTTGATTATTTTTTTGTAAAATTGTAAAGTCTAGTTGCTTTAACCAGTGAATTGAAGTAAATTGTTTTATTGTTATAGCTATCGTAAAATTTGTCTCAATTTTTGTAAATATATAAAATAATTGTTTTCATCGTGAACTTTCTATATATTATTAGAATTAGAATAGTAAGAGACTTATTAAGCACTTCACGTCTTAAGTATAAAAAGATGGTACATATATATTTTATTTATTTATTTCCCTCATGACCAAGACGTTAAAGACTACCTATTAAGACTACTACGCTTCCCTGTATCCTCAGCTGAACATCCGACACAGAGCCCGTGAAAGAGAGGATGGGTTATCGCGATCATAACAACAGGTTTCGCTGACCCCTTACACTGACACACTTACTGGTGGTAGGACCTTTTGAGTCCGCACGGGTAGGTACCACCGCCCTACCTATTTCTGCCGTGAAGCAGTGATGCGTTTCGGTTTGAAGGGTGGGCCGTTGTAACTATACTGAGACCTTAGAACTTATATCTCAAGGTGGGTGGTGCATTTGCGTGGTAGATGTCTATGGGCTCCAGTAACCACTTAACACCAGGTGGGCTGTGAGTTCGTCCGCCCATTTAAGCAATAAAAGTAAAATAAAAAATGACATGTCCTTATTCAAACGAGGCTTGTGAAGAGTAGTAAGCGATAAGCAGCGGTTTGGCTCTGCCCCTGGGATTGCTGAAGTCCATGGGCGGCGGTAATCACTCGCCATCAAGAGGGCTGTATGCTCGTCTGCCTACAAGGGCAATAAAAAAAATTATTACTTTTTGGATGTCTATGTGCTTCGGTAACTACTTCGCCCTGCGAGTCGGGGCCTTATTCAGCCGCCTAAGCAGAAAAAAGGGTTCAAAATCACTAAAAATTTCACATGTTATGTAAAATGTACTCTTTCATTCACACAGCGCCGTGTTTAAGTTGTCTTAAATGCGACATGATTTTTAGTTGGTTATACTTTTCTTATTATGAGATATCATAGTCGTCGTTAATAAAAAAATTGAATAAACTCATAGAAGTAAACTTGTTTTCTGACATTTAAACCAAAAGATCAGCTATGTTTTACAAATGACTTTCCTTAAACAACACTACAATAGATATTTAACTTCAGGGTTGTGACACAGTTTTTTTTTATATTTTGAGGACATTTTTTCTAAACATTTTACTCATTTTCAAGTATTGAAAGTGTGTACAGATGCTAAAGAAAGTGCATCGAATATTTTAGGCTCGTTTAAATCTGGTAGATTTGAACGAATTTCAACGATTTACATTATTAATCTAGTTACGGGTTGCCTCTGTGTCAAATCTGGTTTAATAATGAGTTAATAACAGGTGGTCAAATGACTTCCAAGATGTTAATCATAAATTGTGTCATAAGATTACCCTGGAAATACCATCGTCCTGCATTTTTTTTAAGTTTGAGCGATTACTGGTGGCTCGGAGGCCTTTCCAGTTTTACCAGGGCAGGTGGGCGAGCAAGGGCTCAGTCAGGAGGACTGGGATTTGCTAACAGCTACCCGTGCGCCTCCAAAGGAGACCTAACAACTCAAGAGTACCTACTACTAACTAACTATCGGATCGAAATCGCGACCCACTGAGAAGATCCGGCAAAAAACTCAGCGGGCTGATGTTTAGGTTTGGTTGCATGTCGAACTCTTTGCCGAGCTCGACGAGTACGGTTACCGGGGTCCCTGCTCTTAGTGTTAGAGCCAAAGGTGTCTAATGCAAGGGTTATTGGATCTGATGGATCCGTAAGGACGTATCAAGGGCGTCGACGGCGACTGGCTCCTGCGTGATCAGGATTCGGGGAGTAGTCAGCGGCGGCAACGATAAGGCGATTATCATGACGCATCCTGCATTTTATATCTCCATTCTGGCTGTTTTTACCGAGAAGCACTCATTTTATGGAATAGCTGTCAAACAACACAACTGACACCTTAACTATCTCAATGTGGGTGGCAGTATTCACGTTTTTTTCTCTGTGAGTTCAAGTACTAGTTAATATAATAATAGTCGATAACCCACTCACCTACAGCTACTTCAAAATAATAAGTAAAATAAATCTTTTTTTCACGTAATTTTTTTGTATGATTGAATGTATCTATATCTGAGAGTGTAAGTTTATATGGTGAGTAGTAGAAATAAATAAATGTTATTAAGATGCATGTAAATAAAGAAACAATTTTCCTTCCTTTCTAAATGTTAAGCGGCACTTGGCGTCTTCGTACAAGGCAGCCTTGTATCGTTAGCGATAACTAGTTTGTCGCGTTCATAATATTTTGCTTCATATCTGGCGTGAAGTGGGCTTCATTCACGAGAGGTTTGTCGTGCGGTACGGTCGCATCTACAGTAATCATGGCATCTAAATTCAAGTCGGAAAAGATCGGGATCGTTGGAAGGTGAGGAAAATTTAAGTTTCGTAATTCCAAATTGGAAATATCCGGTTGGGTAATCTTCACAGCTTCAGGTCTATTTAGCCGTCACATATCACGTCACATATTACTTTTTTTCACGTTAACATTTGTATTAAGATTCTGTGGATAGAAAACAGAACCCTTAATATTTCATCTGGTCCATTTGCTCGTATGTCACACTCATATCATTCGGAGAAGAAGCGTCGGTAGGCTAAAGGGAAAGAAGCATGCTTGTTTATATCGAACGGTACAACTATAGCTGGCTGCAAATCTCGCAGGCAGGTATAATGTTTTCTATGATAATTCTTATCCGTTAGGTATATATAGAATGCAATTGAGACTTCAATCTCTAGTACATCTAAAGGTTAGGTAACATTCAAATTGTGACGCGTATGGTTTACAGTAACTACCTAATACAAGATGATCCGGCAGATCATGCACCCATCTAAAGGAACAAAATGGACTATATTTATTAACAGATGAAATATATTTATAATTTAATAATGCTATTAATACCAAGTGGATGAATTTTGAAAGGTTTGCTTATACTACAGGGTGAGGACGACGATATCACCATTAATCGAAACTCGTATTTGGGTTAATATTCCCAGGACGCACAGAAAAAAAAACATTCGTACATCTATAATTAACTGTTTAAACACAATATAAATTTTCAGCCATAGTGTAGGCTTAGGCGAGTTCAGTGACCTATTGTTATAAAAATATATAAATAGTAACCTATTGTTATGAAAACAATACTATAAATATTTTAAAAATATAAAGAAAATATATTAAACTTTTTAAAGTATGTATTGCAACAGAGAAAGAACATATACATATATTTAAATATATTATATAGACAATAATCACTCAGGCAAAGAGTAAGCAAACCTGTTCATCACACCAATGTTTGCCTGGTGTGGGAATCGAACCCACGACCTTGAGGGGTGCTAAACACTACACCACCGAGTCAATCAAAGTCAGTTATTATTCAATCGCGTAATTATTTACTTGTAAAAATTGACCTTAAAATTTATACCACCTACTTCAGTACTCAGATTCATTCTAAGAATGATTCGACATGGAATTTTTCATTTTATATTTTTAAGTTTTTTTAGTCCGAGTTACTTTTGAAGCATGTCAACGCCTTGTTAAATATTGTAATTTTACAATAAATCATATTGTTCTTATTGTTATGAAGATTTCGGTAAAGTGTTATGCATTCTTATAGGTAAATATAACACACCTGTACATTGAAACATACATAAGTATATACGCAAGTTACGGCTAGTCCTCACGTACCTATTGGTGGAACCAATATTTTATTTTGTTGCAATCACAGAATTAAATAATTCCGATTTTGTAGTATTATATTATTACGAGAGGTCAATTAAAACTTTCGATGATGATAACCAACAACATAAATTCGTATCTTTTAACGAGAGGTCATTAGTTCAGAGTAAAAATTTTGATAGATAAAAAAATTGAAAGAATCCAACTATTGTTTAAAAAATATTGTTGCCAGTTATTAGATGAAATGCATAAAATAATTTAGCAACATGTAGGTACTTGTGACGCGCGATGGAAAAATATCAAAAGACGTTAGAGTAAAAAAAAAACGCCAAACTGCATTAGTTTGAAGCTTTTAGTAAACTGGGGAGAGTGACAATGATGTTTGAGTTTATAGTACCGGTTCATCTATATGTAAAATGTATTTTAGTTTTGTGTGGTTTAATAATCATCTTATTATATATTTAAGTACATTACTGTACTCGACCTGTTGAGTATACTAAAAGAAATTTTATTGAAATTTAAAAACTAAAATACTACAACGGGACATTATCAAGTATGGAATTCAATGGAGTTTAAATTTAATATAATACTGTTTTTTGATTTTCAGTGGCTTAATCGGGAGATCATGGGCGATGTTGTTTGCCTCAGTTGGTTATCAGGTTACTGTATATGATGTAGTCGCAAAACAGATTACCGATGCCATTGAGGACATCAAATACCAATTGCATACCCTTGAAAACGATGGTCTGTTACGAGGCGAGCTCAAAGCTAGCGAACAATTTCAATGTATAAAAGGTGAGTGCCTTGAAAAACCCTAGAAATAAATACAGCCCCCCGAGTTTCTCGACGGATCTTCTCAGCGGGTCGCGATTCCGATCCGGTAGTAGATGTATTCGTGAAGCAGACGCTCTTGAGCTGTTCCGTCTTCTTCAGAGGCGCTCGGACACCTGCTAGTAAATTCCGCCCCTCCTGGTTGAGCCTGTGCTTCCTTCTTAATAAAAGTCTGAAAATTATTTCAGTATATGTATACCTACGCTGTTAAGACTTGGTTTATGTGCATTGCATCATACCTACGTGTCTTGAGAAATTAGGTATTTCCTTTGAATGAAAACTAGTTTTCAATGAAAGAGGTCAACCGGCTTTTAAATTCAAAATTACTTCATCCGTCAATTATAATTTTTTTTCACTCCGTAAATCAAAAATACACTACTAAATTGATCTAAATTGAAACGTTTGCTTTCGGGAAAGGACTGATGTACTTTCCCATTTCACTCTTCGACCATGACTGATTTCTTTGATATATTTTTTGTCTTATTGAATCGACTGCAATTACAATAATCAATACCTAACCGAATTCAATACCTATACGATATATTTCAAGGTTTCTTTCGTACACCTTGACTTTTAGCTACTTTGTTTAATGTTTAACAATTGCCTGCCACTGTTAATACAGTGCACATAATTTCGTTTATATTTTTTTACTATAACGGACAAGTTTCGATATCTGTGTTTTGTTATTTGCTTCCATGTTACCATTAAGATAACAACTATTATGTAACAAGTTAAAAATATTTAACTGTCGTTGATAATATCGAATGTTTTCGTTTTATTAGTGTCACGACAGCTGTAAAATAATTATGTATTATCTTAGTAAGATTTGGTCACGATTTACCCGATTTTAGTGGTTATCGATTTTATATAATTGAGACGCGAAAAATAATACACACAAATAATTATGAAAATATAGATCTAATATATAAAATTCTCGTGTCATAATATTCGTTCCCATACTCCTCCGAAACCGCTTGACCGATTCTCATGAATTTTTTTATGCATATTCAGTAAGCCTGTGAATCTACTATCTATTTTTCATACCCCTAAGTGATTAGGGTTGTCCACCCCTAACATATTTTTTTTATTTGGACTTTTTTTTTTGTTATAATGAGGTATTATGTGGTTTAATGAGGTTTTGTTATTTTTATTATATATTCCCTCATCGTTCACAGCACTACATAACTCTTTCACTCATTTACCACATCCTTACACACTTACAATAAGTTCGTTTTTTTTTCTACACTAGAAATTCCCTAGAAATCTTATATATAGCAAACAATGTTTGCCGGGTCAGCTAGTTTATGTATAAAAACGAAATACCACTCACTCGAGAAAAGATCGAAACTATCCATCCGATAGACTTTAAATATGGTTATAGGTACTCCTTTTGCAATTTAGGCTTCCCTTAAGAGCGCATTTTATGGAAATCCTATCCGGAACGAATTTCAATAGGTTTTATTTAATTTGCGATTTTTGGTCGTGTGTTTTTAGGCCAAATGTTGCAAGCTAAATTAGGACCACTTCTTCTTATCCTACAGAATTGAATTTCTCATCTACCATGCACATGCATAATAACAACATATACGCATAGCCAAAGCTGGCATCGTAACGTTGTTATAGTACTATTAATGTATGGACCAGTGAGTGAGTTAAGAAACTTTTTACATTGGCATAAAAAAAGAAAAAAAAATAACAGGGTTGATACCAAAGTAAATGTCGAGTAAGGAAAAGAAATAAGTTTTATTACAGAGGGCGTATAGTGTTGGTCGAGCAGGGTGCTTTTTTCAAGTAATGTATATGTTAACGGAAATGTATGTAATCCGTCATTGTATACAATTCCTAGGAAATGTATGTAATTCCTAAAATCGCACGGAAATGTGTGAAATAAATTATATTATACTTACACATTACACATTTCCTAGGAAATCTATACATTTCCTAAATAGCAATCGGAAATGTAAAACATTTAAGATATTGGTGGGTACGCGGGGACAGCGGGACGAGTCTTGCACTACGGTCAGTTCCAACTTGCAATCCACTGGAACCGGCCAGGGATTTAAGAAGTGCCTTTGCAAGAAAAACTGTGCTACATCAAGATGTCTGTGTTTTAAAAAACAAAGTATTATCTACTTCCAAATGCCATTCGAGCTTACCCTGCAAAAATAAATAGCTATATGGGCTGACAAAGTAATCTAATATATAAAATTCTCGTGTCACAGTTTTCGTTGCCATACTCCTCCGAAACGGCTTGACCGATTTTGATGAAATTTTTTGTGCTTATCCGGTATCTATGAGAATCGGCCAACATCTATTTTTCATCCCCCTAAATGTTAGGGGTAGTCCACCCCTAAATTTTATTTTTTTATTTTTTAGACAAAATTTTTAATTTCTATTTTTTTATGATACAACATACAATCCTCAATTTTCACCATTCTACGATGAACCCTTATTTTTTATTTGCTAATTAAAAACTAAATTTTTATGCAAGAATTTTGTTTTTATTTTGTCATGACTTAGAATAAAAAAATCATATTACTCTGAAATTTTCACCCCTCTACGATCAACCCCTATTTTTATTTGTTAATTATAAATTTTAAATTTTTTGGCAAGATTTTATTTTTTATTTTGTCATGACTTAAAATAAAAAAAATATATATTACTCTCAATTTTCACTCTTATACGATCAACCCCTATTTTTCCACCCGATTTTTATTTTTTTTATTCTATGCACAGATCCGCAATAAGGTTGCAAGATGGCAATCAAATATTATAATTGTAGTACGATAAATTCTTATTCAGAGTTTATAATTTCAAGTTCCTTTAATTATGATTTTTTTTTTAATTCAATCGATCAGTTATCCCCGCCAGGTGTCGCCTCTCATCCAGCAAACATCACGTAGTAGGGATGAGGACGAAGCCGGTCTCCTGTCTTACTCACTGTACATTTTTCAGCCATGTTTCTTTGGTTTTATTTGTGTATCAATCGTAGCTTGCCAGCCATGTTTTTTTGGTTTTATTTGTGTATCAATAGTATGTTCAGTAGGTCTGAGAATCGGCTACTATCTATATTTCATACCCCTAAGTGATAAGGGCTGTCGCCCCAAACATTTTTTATTTTTTATTTTTTATTTTTTTTCTTGGTTATAATGAGGTATAGTCCCCGGCACGTAGCTTGGCAAGAGTCGCTAGATGCGCAGAAGTCGTTTTTTAGGTCTCTTTGGTTGTCAAGCGGGACGCGGGGAAAGACGTAGCACCGTTCCGAGCGCGCGATTGGTAAGTCAGTCGACCCTCCCCTCCCGCACCGCGTCCACGTTCCGTTCGCTCCCGGTTACACATGCGCCTACTAAAGTTGTAGGAACCCTTTGTTTATATTGAGTTTTTGTTACGAGTTGTTATTACTGTTTTAAATTTAGTTTTTGTTACGAGTGTTATTGTTTTAAATTTGCTTGCAATGGCAGGACCAAATACCAATGACCATAATTATATTCGATTCAGTCACTGAGCGTTTTATTATTTACGCCAGTGACGACAGCGACTCTTCGTTATGTCGACGATGAGGAACCAACTCCTTCCACCAGCTCAGGTGCTACCATAAATTTAATCCAAGGGGTATCACTATTAGAAAATGATAGTGACGACGGCGACACATAATTTTTAATATTAAGTATATTTTTTTAAATAAAATTTTTAACTTTTAATTATATTTTATTTATAACACCTAATACACTTCACGAATTCCTCTCTTTTCTTTAACTTTCTTCTAAACACACAGGCTTAAAAATAAATTATGGCAAATAAAAAATTTAATAAAATAAAATTAACATATATGCGGGCAATAAAAGTGACAATTTTTTTGTTGCAATGTACACTATGTGCGACATTACCCCCACTACACCAAAACTTTGCCAACTTACGTGCCGCTTACTATATTATGTGGTTGAATGAGGTTTGTGAGAATTTTATATATTAGACTAGAATTTCCCTAGAAATCTTATTTAAGGCAACACAACGTTTGCCGGGTCAGCTAGTATAATATAAAGATTTACTTTTATACTTTGACATTTATAATTATTTAATTATCAGACTGATTACTTGCCAAATGAAAATTTGATTTTATAACAATAAATATAAGTTGATTTTGTGATACGTTAAAAGTTTATAGATAGTTGATTTTAGAAGTTTTAATTAGTAAGATAATATGAATATATTATTATTATTTTACGGTATGACTGTTACCCGATTGTCTCAATAAGTGTTATATTAAAAAAATATTATTAACAACGTGTTTTATTACAGAAAGCATTTACTTTATACATTTCCTAATACGATATTGGAATTATATACAATTCCGAGGAAATTTATACATTTCCTAGGATATCTATGCATTAAATAGTTTTTCAAACAATATTTTATACATTTCCTAAATAGTATCGGAATTGTACATATTTCCTAGGATTTGTATACAATTCCTTAATTTCATACATTTCCGGTAACATATATATAACTAGGGTAACTTGGTATTAGTTCTTTTTATGGGCAAAGGTTGATAGACCAATATTCAAATGTCGACGAATAACTAACACCTTAAAGTCGGTGAAAATGAAATTGTCAAGTGTTAAAAAATTCGCAAATAAAATAGGCGAGATTACATAGTAAAAATTAGTTTAATTATAAATTTAAAATACAATTACTTACCTAAGCTTAAATAATATAGTTCAGCTTTAAATTTTTTGTTAATACATATTTGTTTTTAAAATATGAAGAATGTTGAAAATTTCACAGGAAAAACATTGTAATAGTTATGGAACAATGCCTAAGAGTTATACTTACATTGAACACGGCATTGAATAAATTTTCTAAATACTAAGGATCTAAACAATATGGTTAAACGAAGGATTAATGGTCTGGAATCACGTTGCTCTCTTTCCTTGCTTAGGATCTGTCTCAACAGGAATTGTATTTCAACCATTTGGTGCAGTCCGACACCACTCCACAGTTCTCAAGGCATCGCATCCAGAATCAGATAAAGGAACCTCTTAAAATTACAATACTGAGTGTGAATCGCAATGTAAATTAGTTCTTTATTCGTTCGTTATCTATAATAGATAAATTGTTTGCGCGATGTATGTATGTACATATTATACAATATGAATGGTTGTTTTTAAACTTCCTTCGTTTTATTTGAAATTAGTTATGAATAGTTGAATAAAGTAAAGAATCTTGGAATTAAATACTAAGAATTTTTAAGCATATCCACAGCTCAATGCGTTAACAGAACTTCAATAAATTATAGGCAGCATGTTTTGAATGCCACTCCTTACCCTAAAACAAGAGGTAGATTTTAATTACCTCATAACTACTTCTACCCGAAATCGGAACGTATGATTACTCAGCTACTGAAAAATGATGGTATTAAGCCGTGCGGACTTGGCTGCAGAACCCAACACAAGAATGATAATAGTCTGATCAGCTGGCAAGCTGTTATGAATGATCCTATGATTGCAAATGGTAATGATAGTTGATCTTTAGCTTATAGCTTCCAAGATCAGGCTTGTTAATAAGGCTGCATTGAACCTCTAACAACCGCTATATTCTGAAGGTGTGACAAAGTCATTCAAATAAATATGAGCAGCGTGGAATGATAAAGAATATTTGCAATAGCAATAGTGTCAAACGGTGCAGATGCTTGGAATACGTAAGAGCACTGAGACTAGACCGGTCGGCCTAGTAGTCTGGGTCAGGTGTGTAATTTGATGCGGCACGTTAAGAAGGCTATTGTGTCGCGCCGCTTTCTTTATGAAGCGTTCTGACGCTGTCTTCACATATTACTTATAGGCTCTAATTCTAAATCGTCTTAAACATCTACATTCCTCATATACCACGGCACTTTGTGGGTCTTTATATGTATCATATTGTATCATCAACAGGAAGATCGTCATCGCCAAAACTCGTTGCAAACAACCACAAAATAGCTTAAGGATTTCTGCTCTAAAACGTTAACACAAATACTTCTGATCGATGTGTTTAGCTGTTTTTACTGTTTTATAAGAACATAATTCATACACAAACTATAGGCTTACAAACAAGCCTATAGTTTGTGTATGAAGTAAGCTCTTGAGAAACTGAACTCCATATTAGAAAATATTGAAATTAACAAAGAAACCTTATTTTTTGTTTAAATCTTCGATTAATTCCAGGGTCTACAGATCTGGCAACCGCAGTTAAAGGAGCAATATTTGTTCAGGAATGTGTTCCAGAGAATCTTGACCTTAAAAAAAAGGTGTTCCAGAATCTCGACAGCGTAGTTGACGATAACACGATATTATCAAGTTCAACAAGTACTACTTTGCCATCATTATTCTCTGAAGGATTGAAACATAAGTCTCAGGTGAAGCTCGTCGCCTTTAGATTTTAAATATTCTATACTAATATTATAAAGAGGAAAGATTTGTTTGTTTGTTTGTTTCGAATAGGCTCCGAAACTACTGGACCGATTTGAAAAAATCTTTTTCCATTAGAAGCCGACATTGTCCCTGATGAACATAGGCTACTTTTTTTTTATTTATTTTTTTGGTTTCATGTGTGTTTTAATGTTTCCGAAGCGAAGCGAGGGCGGGTCGCTATCTATATCTATATCTATACTAATATTATAAAGAGGAAAGATTTGTTTGTTTGTTTGTTTCGAATAGGCTCCGAAACTACTGGACCGATTTGAAAAATTCTTTTTCCATTAGAAGCCGACATTGTCCCTGATGAACATAGGCTACTTTTTTTTTATTTTTATTTATTTATTTTTTTTGGTTTCATGTGTGTTTTAATGTTTCCGAAGCGAAGCGAGGGCGGGTCGCTAGTGTTTAATAAAACTGTTTATGTATAGTGACGTAGTCGTGAAATTCAATAGTAAAGTCATGACGATTTCAAATAACTTGATTTTGATTAGTTTACAAAATTTACTATCATTACTTAAAAGATTTTAATAATGTAACAGGCAAATTTGTATGGGTTCAACACGATTACATTCCATAAAGATGTCTTCTAGCGAACAACAATCATGATAGATGACAGTGAATTTATGGACTAATAGATACATTGTTTTACTATTGGTCGTAAGGTTACTTGACAGCCCGCATGGGTAGATACCACGATGCTGTCTATTTTTACCGTGAAGCAGTAATGCATGTTGGCCTTAAGGGCGGGGCAGCCGTTATACTGTAAAAGCTGAGACTTAGAACTCATGTCTCAAGGTGAGTTGCGGCATTTACGTTGTAGATGTCTATGGGCTCCAAACCACTTAACACCAGGTGGGCCGTGAGCTCATGCATCCATCGAAGCAATAAAAAATAAAAAAATATAATAATAATATCTATGTCACCATTTGATGTTAAAAATCTGCCCGCGCCCGGTATTTAGACTATTAGTGTTGCTTTTTCCCCTTTTTATTTACGAATTATCATTTATTATATTACCCCCTCCCCCACCCCCTTGCAGTATATAAGTTGTTGAAGTCTATGGCTTCCTGTATCCACTTAACACAAGCGGGCCATGAGGTTGTCAACCCATCGAGGCACTAAAAAAAAACTCAAATTATTTCAGGTCATTGTTTCTCATCCGGTGAATCCACCTTATTACGTACCCCTTGTTGAAATTGTCCCAGCACCCTGGACTAAGCCTGAAGTTGCTAAGAAAACCAGGGAAATTATGGAAGAGATCGGACAGCAGCCAGTTTCTTTGACCAGGGAAATAGACGGATTTGTTTTGAATCGAATTCAGTGAGTATTATTTGTATTTTATTGGTAAAATTTAGAGGGACCATTATCATCATTTGACTAATGGACAGTTCTGTTCTAATACATTTTAGTTTACGAGTTTTTTTTTTCATTTCCTGTGGACCTTCCCTGCTTAGGGGGTGCCCCACAATACCGTCGTCAGTGCTTAGGGCTAGTGCGCCATGTTTATTATTTTTAATCCGTACAGACGATGAGAAGGTTCACTGTGACTTATCAGACGACAATTGATCTAGATGGATGCTCTTTTTGGCTTGATGCCTATAATTTTTTAACCTTTCTGTAGTGTTTATTAGAAGTGTGTATATTGTACCCTTGTACAGCTTGGAGTGTATGGCTTCTTACGTTTTTGTGGCTTCGATGCAATGTGAGCGTTGAGCATCACTTTTCTGGCATATTTAATAATCTTTAGAGATCTATAAATTTTAAGAATGTTTTAGGACTAGGGCGTTCCTAATTGGAGTGCGTATTTTAGAATATATGTTCGGTGAAGCTAGTATAACCCCTCGAGGTCAATAGCTTACGTAGAGGGGAAAAAATTATTATAAAACTTTATTAGTTTAAGTTTTAATAGTTTTTCTCATTCAGATACGCAATCCTTGATGAAGTTTGGCGTCTCGTTGACGACAAGGTTGTTGATGTAGCGGATATTGATAAAGTTATGTCGGAAGGACTTGGAATGAGATATGCATTTTTGGGTGCTCTAGAAACAGCCCATTTGAATGCTGAAGGCATGCAAAGTTATATTGATAGGTAAGCGTTTTCTTGATATAGTAGCTTAAGTAATATGATTTTGCTCAATATAACAAATTTATTTACACACAGTTTAGTAAATGAACAATTTTTTTTTCGATTTCCTTGGACTAGTTGTTAATTAGTTATTGGTTTTTGGCTTCAGTATGTGTTTCAGTACACGCTGTGCTTAATTATTTTTTTCTTCACAATAGATACGGAGAGACAATTTATCGTGTCAGCAATGAAATGGGACCGGCTCCGCGTATGACGACAAATAAAAGCAGAAACTCGGTGTGCGAACAATTGGAGAAGTTAATACCGATTGAAAAACTTCAAGATCGTCGTAATTGGCGCGATCTTTGTTTAATGCGTCTGTCACTCCTCAAGAAAGAAATGAACAAGAAATACCAGAGTTCGTGATGTGTATTTCACGACAACGCATTTAAGAACATTTTTATAGTTTGAAATATACTTCTCCAGTGTTAAATCTTTTTTTATTATTGTAGACAGTTTCACGACCCATCTGGTACTAAGCAGTAGAAGAGAGCTCAAAGAAGCACATTCTGAATGTCGTCTCTCACTTTGAAACATGAGGACGATGTTTTTTCATTAGTCACAAACCACCAGCTATTGGCTAATGCCACCAGCTAATGGTAGCCGTGCACCGTCTCAAATGCATTCTATGACTCTTGTCTTACTCTTCGAATCAAACTATCTGATTGTTTCACGGTAAGAATAGAATGGTGACGCCTTATATGTGCGGTGTCATGATACGTCCTACCATTAGCAACAAAGCTATGTGAAGGATTTAAACGTATAACGGTTTTGATTTATTATCCTTTATGAAACTACGAAATTACAAAAGTGTAAGAAAATAAAGTCCCTAGACGTAGGTCCTCAGATTTTTTTAAAATGCCCGTGAAGTTTCAGTAAATTCTAACTAATTACTGACACTAGGTATTTAATTAAATTTTATTTCGTAAAGCATCAACATTCATTGAATTAAATGTACTTCACCTTATTTTGATCCACAACATTTCTCATTTCTGAATATGTAACTAATAGGTTGGGAAAAAAGTCTTTTCGCATTATAGTATATATGAACTTGTAATAAAATCTTATTTGTATGTGGCTGGTTTTGGTATCATTAAAAATTTTAATTTTAAAGAAGATAGTTCCAAATTCAAATTAGGAAAATGTGTGATTTTTATTTATTTTTCGTACTGTCAAGATAAGTGAATCTAATGAAGAAATTCGATACATTTTAAAATTTTACTACAAAAAGGTAAAAATTCAACGTAAAAAAATTTGCGATGTTTATGGACCTAGTGCAGTGTCTGTGTGAGTAGCACAAATTCGGTTTAAGCGTTTTCAATCCGGAAATTTTGATGTCGAAGATGCACGTCGCTCTGGTTGCCCTATTACGTATAAAATGGATGCCTTTTTGAAAAAGTAGAGCAAGATCGGCTCATCATAGGTACGATGTAGCTGAAGAACTGGAAATTGACCACAAAACAATTTTGGCGCATTAGAAAAAAACTGGGTGCACAAAAAAGCTCGATATTTGGGTACTTCACGAGCTCACTGAAAGAAACCTAATAACCCGTGTGCTCATTTGTGATTCTTTATTACGATGTAATGAAACCGAACCATTTTTGAAGAAGCTGATATCTGGTAATGAAAAGTGGACCACGTACGACAAGAAAGTGCGAAAAACGTCGTGGTCAAAGGCCGGTCAATTTCACAAACTGTGGCGAAATCCGGGTTAACTCGCAACGAGGTGATGTTGTGTGTTTGGGGGATCGGAAGGGCATTATTCATTGAGCTGTTACCACCAGGCAGGATCATCGATTCTTAACTCTACTGCGAACAACTGATGAGATTAAAGCAAGAAGTTGAGAGAAAGCGGCATTAATCAACAGAAGCGGTGTGGTTTTTCATCATGTTAACGCTAGACCTCACACATCTTTAGCCACTCAGCAAAAATTAAGAGAGTTTGGCTGGGAGGTGTTAATGCAACCGCCGTATAGTCCTGACCTTGCACCTTCACATTTTCCACCTGTTTCGGTCTCTTCAGAATTCTTTAGGCAGTGTCAGGTTAACATCACGAGAGGACTGCCAAAACCAATTGTCGCGGTATTTTGATCAGAAGCCCCAAAATTTCTATAGCAATGGGATCATGTCTCTACCTACAAGATGGCAAAAAGCTATCCAACAAAATGGTACCTACATATTTTAGTTAAATGTAAATAAAATATATTAAAAAAAATACATGTGTGCAATTCACACGTGGTAGAAGTGAAACCTTCCAAAATTAAAATACAATTATCCTAAACGTCTTAAGTATATGTAAAATTTTGTCATTACTAAATAATTGTAAGGTAGCGCCCTCTGTGAATTGATATTTTAATTTCACGTATAATCCTAAATTAAAATTCACTACAAGAGCTTTCATACACACGTTAGTATTAAAAAATCTCACAGATGGTGCTGTATTAAATAGTATGTATATTTCTGTCTCATTCTTTTGTATTTGTGTCTCTTACCTGTCGTTTTTTCCGTTGCATCCGGTTTGAAATCACAACGATTCTAAAGAAGTTTTCACTTCAAAAAGTTGTGAATTTTCTTTTAAAATATGCGAAGAAACCTTTTCCCCAACCTATTATATACCTATATATTTTTAATACTCTAACCTGGCTTTACTGCGTGATCTTTTGATTTGAATTTGATTAAACCGCTACTTCTAAACTAAACTTCACAGTGTAACTTATCCACTCCCCAGTGTCATGTCAAATCTCATTTATTAGATACCACTTAATTTAAAAGGCCACCCGCTAGGCCACTTTGGAAATTTTCTGAAAATTTCATCAATATTGGGCTTCGACTTTTATAATTATAGGTAATAAATAATTACTCCACAGTTTTCGCGGTCACGAATGATTGAAGTCTGTATTCGTGTAAAAGTAGTTTTAATTTATTTAGGTATTTTTGTTTATTTAATACACTGCATGTAATATTCATAATATGTACATAACGCCTAAGACAATCTCTACCAGTCAACCAAAGGTAATGCAGAGTAAAATTTAATGGTAGGCGCAATGAAATATAAATTAAATTACAAATAGGTACCGACACAAAAATAGAAACATACCATACATAAATGTGAATATTATGTAAATATATACATATGTATATACATAAATAGATATATATAAATATATAATTTATACAATATTCAAAGGAATAGTTTAACAGAAACTTAATTAGTTCTCATGGCTGGAGTGAAGATATTGAAAATAGGTTATTAGTTAGGAAGGTAGGTCGGGAGACACAAGTAAGGAATGAAGAGTCGTCAGTGCACGTAAATTACGACGCTGGCGAATCGGTAGAAGTTTGAGCTCAGCACGATAGAAAGATAAATGATCGTAATTACGAAGATTAAAAATAAATCGAATCCAGTTATTAACAAGACGATCAAGCTTATTACGAAGGTCTGTATTCAGGTCAAATAACACACACCACCGTAATAAATTAAAGGAAGATCACTGTACTGTTTAGAAAATTCAGTTAGCTTCAGCCGCTATCTGATGCTGTAGGTGAAGGTGCACTTGTGGCAAATTACACCCATCCTGGCTGAGCCCGTGTTCGCCTACCTGTCCTGCTGAAGCTCGAAGTACCTCCAGGTCCCCAGCTATTCCTCCATCTCATTATGATTATGATAATTATATTACACGTACTTGCAATATTTTTCTTTTGCGATGTCACTGCGAGGTGGGATGAAATTAAATAAGACCCCATTGTATTGGTGTATTTGTACTTCTGTGGATGTTTTTCGGAGAACTCGAGAAGCGTCGTCGTCTAGTGAATTAAATTCTTTTCTAATATTTGTGATTTTTACAAATCCCAGTAAGCTTCTTAATTATTTATAATACATAATTTAATACAAAATTTATTTACAGTTAGTAAATTACAAAGAGGATTATTTTATTAAATAAAAATTTAGAGCACTTTATGTAGTCTTATGTGTCGGAGGCTAAAACATCGAGAAGCCAATGGTTGTATACAAAATTAAAAATTTGAAATTGAGTTTGGTTGAGCAGTTTTGACTCTCAAATATATTAAGTGTATAATCTATGGTTTTGACTATGAGTAATCTGACTGAGAAAATTTATTTACCAGTGTAAATGTGAAGCAATTTATTTTCAAAGTAAATTGAAATTAGTAAAATTTTATTGCGTGTGTTATGTACATAGTTCATAAATGCAATTTTTGTTTGTTATGTGTTTATGATCTCATGACAGAAGGCCTTGCAATACGCATAGATTTACAGAAAAAAATAATACAAATGTGTTGTTTTGATAGATAATGGATCCAAGAATGTGTAGGAAAATCAGTAGTAGTGAAAGTCTTCCAGACGGTGATAATGTGGAGTATGAGATATCAAACGTCATTGCAGCGCAAGAGAGCGACGATAACTTTATGCTGGATGGAAGTCCAGAACTCCATTCTGTGACATGGCTGGATGATGAGCAGATAGAAGATTTAGATCTTAATTTAGAGCAAACCAACTTGTGCTTTCATAGAGTCGATAGTGCTGATATTATATACAGAAGCAGAAAGAAAAAATGTAAAATGGTTGGAAAGTATGTCATGGGTGATGTTTTAGGAGAAGGTTCATACGGAAAAGTCAAAGAAATGTTAGACTCGCAATCTTTATGTAGGCGAGCCGTAAAAATTCTTAAAAAGAGGAAATTAAGAAGAATACCAAATGGTGAACAAAATGTACAGAGAGAGATACAATTACTAAGAATCCTTAGACATAAAAATGTGATAGAACTAGTCGATGTTATCTATAATGATGAGAAACAAAAGATGTATCTTGTTATGGAATTCTGTGTTGGAGTATTACAGGTAATTTTGATAAACATACAATTGAACTTTTTTACTGTAGATAGGCAGATTAGGCCACAAACCACTGAGTGGCATCCATAGTCTATAAGTGTCACAATTTGAGTGCTGCTACCTACATTGAAACAGATGGTTGGTCTCAATTGTACTGTATAATGGATGTCCTTTTCTTGAATTTAGAACAGCCAGCTGCTTATCTGCATGAATAATAATAAAAAATACCCTGCCAGCAGTACAATAATTAAAATGCACCATATAAATTCATTTCACAATTTTTGTAATGATTCTCTTTGAAACACTGGAGCATAGAGTGTATAGTATTTCCTAAGCAGAAAGAAGAGGTAATAACTAAAAATTGTTCAGTAATAAACCTAACGAATTAGTAGATTTTATAATGATTTACAAAGCAAAGTCCTTTATTTATTTATCCATTCGTCATACACAAAAAGGAATGGCTACAAATATCAGTCCCATTATCATAGTTGTCATAATAGTACAAAAAATTCTTTTTGGCAATTTTTATTTGTTATATATTTTCAGAACTACTACTATGTTTACCTACAGAATTTTTAGTTTAAGAAAAAAAAAAGGGTTATTTTAATGTTTTTGATATTACAAATAAGTATCTACTAGTTTTACAATATGCTGAAATTCATATCATATGTAAAGCCAAAGAAGTTGTGAAATTTTGCAGTTTTGAAATACATGTCATCATCATCCTAGTGTCCTAATCAATATGGAAATGAAATTTTTTATTGTGTTAATTTGTGAATCACCTCACTCTCCACCTGGTCACAAAGTGGTCACCAGAGTTCATTGACATCACATTGTGAATGATGTCACAACTTGAGACATGAGGTCGCTACTTAAATTGTAACTTTTTATTTGAATTATTGATTTTTCATTGTGTTTGTGTGTGTGTGTGTGTGCCTTTTGTACCTACACTATGTATTTTAATCTTGTTTAACTAAATAAACAGATTATATTTTAGGACATGCTGGAGTCAAGTCCCGGTAAAAAGTTTCCTCAAAGACAAGCTCATGATTACTTTCTACAGCTGCTGGACGGATTAGATTACTTGCATGGGCAGGGTGTTGTACATAAAGATATTAAACCAGGAAATTTACTTCTGACACTGGATCAAACTCTCAAAATCACCGATTTTGGTGTTGCTGAGGTATGTTTGTTATATGCCCAACAATCTTGATAACTTAACTAACTAATGATTTCTTCATAGTGTGGAAACTATTTTGATACATTTGTTTATTTTGATAGGCAATGCAAACACTTAATTGCTTAAACATTAACAAATTAAATACAACATTAATAGGTTGCCAACTGTCAACTAATGCTGGGATATCCCTAAGATCATACTACATCAGAAAACTGAAAATGAAGTTGGTCATACCCAATTTCGTGATGTGCCCAATCAATTAATTATACTGATGGGTTAGAAATACAATAAGCTTCTATGAGGCTTTGTAATGTACGTACGAACACAACATATTCTCCAATAAATTTGCCAGGAAACTTAACACACTTTAAAAGTTGGTAAAATTTTCCAAGGTTTTACTTGATTACTCTGGTCCGATGAGTATGTAATGTACTACATATTGCTGAGTTTACGGGATAGTAGGGAAATATCATAAAGGTTCTCAGTAGGTGATAGCTGTGACCATCAATACAAGGATTGCAAATTATGAACGAGGACATACATATGATTATTATTCACAAGAATGTTAAAATAAACAGACATTGAAATAACTATAAAGTGTTTGACCTACACTAGTCTAGGTTGTGAACAATAAAGTGTAAATAATAAAATGTAAAACATCTTTAATTGTTGTTGGTCAAGGACCTCTACAATAACAAATATAACTAAGACCAGCCTTTAATATTCACGTTTACTGAATACTACTGTTAACAATATATACTGAGTTTTTTAAGGTTTATGTTTCCTTAATACAGTTATTATTGATTGAGCCATTTTCGTCATTGGTTTTTGATGCTTAAAAGATAATAAGAAAAGAAAATTTGGGGATTTTGAAAATTGGAGCTACCACTTTGAAGTGGATTGTAGTATCCGTGTCGTGATGTCTATATTCTCAATGGACCACTTTACATATGGCGGACTGAGAGCTTGTTCACCAATCAATATAATAAATAAATAAAACTTTGTCACAGTGTCGATAATTTTTTTTTTTTTTTATTGTTGAGGTGAGTGGACGAGCTCACGGCCCACCTGGTTTTAAGTGGTTATCGGAGCTCATATACATCTACAACGTAAATGCCGCTACCTACCTTAAGATATAAGTTCTAAGGTTTCAGTATAGTTATAATGGCTGCCCCACCCTTCAAACTGAAACACATTACTACTTCACGGCAGAAATAGGCAGGGCGGTGGTACATACCCATGCGGACTCACAAGAGGTCCTAGCACCAGTAATCACGCAAATTTTAATTTTGCGGATTTTATTTTTATACATGATGCTATTCCTTCAATGTGGAAGTCAATCGTGAATATTAGTTAAGTACGTACTTCATTAGAAAAATTGGTACTTGCTGGCGGGATTTTAAGCATATTATCCTTTAGACCACGACGACTATTCCATTATGCATAAATATTGATTTAAATTATATTTAAATGTGTTTCATTTTAAAGAAAATTTATATTATTCAATTTGAATTGTTAGTGTATACAATAATATGGTTTGTAAACAATGTAGGAAATTATAAATCTCATAGACAATCTACAAGAATCAATTAGACTAGTTGAAAATTCTAAATCACAATTCTGACAGTACAGAATTAGTATAAAAGTTTCTCTTAATGTTATTTAAAACTAAATTAATCTTAAAGTTTTACCTGATAATTATATATAAAAAATATATTCTTTCAGGCATTAGACATGTTTTCACAGGAGGATATATGTTACACAGGACAGGGCTCACCTGCATTCCAGCCTCCAGAGATAGCCAATGGTGCTGAACAATTTTCTGGAACTAAAGTTGATATATGGAGCAGTGGAGTTACATTGTAAGTTGACTTATATCCTTAGTGGCAAATACCCTTAAAAAATTGATATGAAATAGTTTTAAGTCCTGTGGTTATGTTATGGTTTTGATCCTGGGTCAAATATCAATGTTACTATGTAAAATAAGTCCCTTACAAATGTTGATGAACAAGTTTCATGATGTGTTATCTGGTGGTATTATATCCTGTATTGTATTTGTAACATAAAGATTGTGATTTTACTTCATGCCTCACAGGTCAAAGCTTTTAATGTATTGAATAATGGTTATCCTGTCTGTCAATAAGGATTCAGAATAACTAAGCATTCAGAATAACTATTCTACACTAAATAGTGGAATCTCTTCATGCAATATATATCAACTATTATACCTACAAATTGATTTCCTCAACTTGCAGTACATACATGACTCACATAAAACATAGTATGACTAATAATAAAGGAAAATTTACATTTCATGTGGGAACTGACCTGAATCTATTTAAATACAATTAAATACTGGTATTAATTAATTGAAACTAATGTAAATATTTGCCAAATCTAAAATAAATAATTATACCTATTTGAACTAATAATGTCATTATGATGCTCTATCAGTTTTTATTATTATTAATATTGTGATGGAATCCCTAATTTTCATTAATAAGGTGTGCTATAGGGTTGATATGTAAGAGATTTACTCAATAGACTCGCAAAAACAGCTTTACCATATTCAAATCGGATTGCCTGACTGCTTTGTGTGCTAACTTGTTTTTTGTTTTATATTTGTTTGTTGTTGAGTGAGTTAATGGCCACCGGGCATTCAGTGGACACAGACAGTGAACATTTCACAACTCACCTTGTGATATGACTTCTAAGTATCATTTCTATAATAAAAACGACTATCTCCACTCTTCTTTTTTATGTATGAGGGATTACTGGTGGCTCGGAGGCTATTCCAGTTTTACCAGGGCAGGTGGGGCCACCCTTCAAACTGGAATGCATTACCGCTTCACGTGGTGGTACCTGCTCGTGCTTTGTCATAAGGCCTTACAACCAGTATATCGTGAGGACTCTACCTCCACGTGGTGGTACCTGCTTGTGCTTGGTCATAAGGTATACCGTGAGGGTTCTACCTCTTGCCTACCCGTTTGACCGTTAGTAAAAAAATATATGATAAACTTATTTTCGATTCGAACGAAAAAATCAAAGTGTCGGTCTTTAGTTGATAGAGTGTACTAGATGTGCGATATTAAATTGTATAGGTACAACATGACAACAGGGAGGTATCCGTTCGAGGGTGACAACGTGTACCGATTGCTGGAGGCGATAAGCCGGGGTCCCCCCGCGCCCCCGCCCGCGAGCGTGGGCCCCGCTCTCAGCGCTCTGCTCGTGCACATGCTCAACCGAGACCCTACACTAAGGCCCACCGTCCACGAGATTAGGAGACACGCGTACGTATCATCCACTGTAGTTTTTGTTATGTAACATCTACTATTTTTCTTAATTACCAAGTCTGGTTCAATTCCATGACGTGTTCACATTACGTCATTTATTGCATCATAATATGAATGATATATCTTTTTTCACCATAGTGACAGTTTTTTGTCTGTTTTATGTTAGTTAATATGGAAGCAAACGTATCCTATTTGACTTTTCAATCAATTTACACAGACCACATGCTTGAAATATGTATGTTTTAGATTCTGTTTATAAATACGAAATAACAAGATATTCTTGTATTTGTATTTCTAGTGTAGTCTGTGTAATCGGATATGAATGATATGTTTTTGAAATAAAATCGGTTAAATTCCCTATCTCGTCCAGTATTTCGTATTATGTCTGTGGGTCTGACGAGTCCCACAATTAATCAGAATCAGAAAATTTCGGCTCTATATTCGAAAATTTCATTCTCTGCAACCTGTAGCTGCAGCTGTTTGCAGATCGCCATCAATGGGGTAGTGATGTAACCAAGAAAAAAAGGATTCTTCGGTGGACATAATTAATCGAGATTTTTTATTAAAATCGTTACAATTAATGCTTCACTATGTTATTTGTTACGATTTGCGTTTTCGAAGTCTTACAAAATATAATGTCCCTCTTAATGTATAATTAATAAACATGAAATGAAAATATTGAAATATTTGCAATCACGCAAATGACTCGCATCGGTCCAATAAAAGGTTTATTTTATTGGTTATACATAATAATATGTAATATTTATTTAAAATCGTACGCGAAGCGACTTTTATTCGGTTCTAAATTATGTTCGTTATGTAAAAACTCCCCTCATCAACAAACTCGTAACGTAAATTTAGTGTAAAGAACAGAAATGTGTGTGAATTCCTAACGCAACAAAACGCTGCTATGATTTCATTTACTGCAATAAAACGGTAGGAATAATAATAATTTACATTGAACACGCTGCAAATGATGACATAATTTCAAGGATATTCCGTAATGTAAATATTATTCTACGTTAACAAACCGAACACACATTTTAATGCACGACGATAGGTACTTGAAATTCGTAAATTAATGTTTGTTCGTGGATCACATTGCGATCGACTTGAATCGTTTCGAGAAGAAAATGTGTTTGGACATTAGAATAACAAAGTTTAACAATTTTGTTTGGTTAAGCATTTGATTATTGCTTTGTATACACGCGTACAATCTTGTAATGTTAAAAAATTAATGAGCGTGTTGTTTTTTTGTTTGTGCTACATCCGTTTGAGCGTCATTTATATATAAATGAGTCGGAACTTTGTACAGTTGGTTCGCATTACACAAAAGTTGGCATGTCTTTGTTTTTTTTTTTTTCTACAACGTAAATGCCGCCATTCACCTTAACACATGAGTTCTAAGTTTCTACAGTATAACGGCTTCAAAACAAAACGCATTAGTGCTTCACGGCCGAAATAGGCTGGGTGGTATTTGTTACCTAACCCGTGCGGACTCACAAGAAGTCCTACAACCACTAGAAATATCTCTTTTTTGCGCGTGAATCGTTTCAATAAATGTGTGAAGAAATCGAAGCGTGACCGATGTTAATTAATACCGAATACGGTCTAACTGAAATGTTACAACTCAATATACGAGTATTTATCCCTTATCAAAATCTTACGTATCAATTTCGCGTTTCCTATATTTTCTTTTTATTATTTCCGATGTTTTGGTTACTTTACAGTTTACGTGATCACGGACTATTAAGGTGTTATTCGTGGACATTTGAATACTGTTTATATATTATGTACTTATGTCAAATGTAAAATATGGTAAACACTATATTAAGATCGTAAATGTAGTCTTAATTATGTATTCGACTCGCGAAAACCAAAGAAGATAAAAAGCTATAGAAGTAATGCATTAGATCTGTGTGCTTAGTGCGAGTTTATTAATGTTCTCTATAGCGTAAAAGGTATCCCAATTTTGTATGCAGTTGAAACAGCGCCCCTAACGGCAAACGTATGCAAACGATCCCATTCCATACAAATATGAGCTAACTTTTACGCTATCGAGAACGTTAAAAAACTCGCACTAAACAAAAGATTGTCTTCGATTGGGTGTCCTTCACGTTCGATGTTACGGTTACAATTAAAAACCGTCGGAATTGGATAGTATGTAACAATAAAATTGTAACAATAAACTGTGTGTTTGTGTTCTTGACGCTATACAATGTAAATATACAAAGAATTTCTGTGAAGAACGTTTTTTGTTGTCTGTTACAGAAAAAAAATCTGTTTATGAAATTAAATTAAAATTATAAAATCATTTATTTCAGAAATCAGTTCATAATAATATGTACCTCATAGAAAAGAATCATTGAAATACATCACGTAAATCTTGATCAAATTCAAATTATGACAGCACATCACGTAAAACTTGAAGCGAAACGACTCCCGTTAATAATGATGATAAGAAATTTTATGATTTAACACGTTGACCGCACTGAAGTAATTATATCGATTTATCTCTTCGATTATCTTACTAAGGCGCCGGAAATCTCTAATAGACGCTGAGAAAGACGAAAGTGAAGATACTGAGAATAAATTTATTTCTAAGAGACTTAAAAGACTAAAATATATAATAACAAACAAAATAACTTAGTAACACAAAATCGATATAATTAGGTACCTCAGTGCGCCGCGTAGGGTACCGGTGACCTACATGGCCTGGTCAACGTGTTAAAAAAAACATTTTGACATAAATTCCTCAGATGGGTGCAGGCGACACCGCCCTTCGAACCGGGCGAGAAACTAGTGAATCCGAGATCTCGACGTTCCGACGAGCTTCACACTTCGACTGTAATACCGTATCTCGTCGAGAGGCATTACGCTTCGGCGCAGGAATACTTCACCGAAAGGGACCTGCGACAAGGTTGGTTTACACTAATCTGTAAATTAATACTTAAGCAAAACTTTTTACGAAAATTGTGCGGAAGGGGTATGAAATTTCCAACACTTATAGAGAAAATAGAGAAGGAGTGCAGAATGCTAATATTTTTTTTAATTATGCCCAAAAATACATTAAATAAAAAAAAAAAACATTACACACACTACCATGTATTTAACACACACACATATATAAACTCTGTGTTTGTTGTCAAAGGACAATGCCCATTTTCTATGGGCGTTTGGGCCCCTAAAAAAAGTTGTCGGGTGATGATGATTTTAACTTAATTTGATAGACAAAGAAATATCGTTTCATATTCAGAAAACTATTTTTATATTCTCACCCAGGTTTAAGAGAAATCTGTTTTTTTCTGCAACTAAAATTAAGTTGTTAATTGTTTTCTTCGAAATCAATAATCGCTCTCATCATTATTTACAGTATTAAATAAGTTAATTGTGGTTAATGTTGCTAGAAATAAGCCCTTATGTACATTTTATTATTATTATATCCTCATAATAATAATAAAATGAAATGAAATCCGGAAGCCGGCAACGATATTGTTGTTGTTGTTTTTAAATTCGCCAACAAGCAGGCAAAGAGCGTAGCCTATACAGCCTAGTCTGTCATAGTTATATTTTTTATATATTTTTTATGTTAATAAAAATCCGGTGTATTTCTTTTTATTGCTTTTTGGGAGTTTTGACGTCAACTTGATGAATAGCACATTGAGTGAGAGTGAATTTCCGCAACCTTTTATCTTGAAAAAAAAAACAGTCACTGCTATGTTAGCCACAGTTTTATTCCAGTGCCTCAATAATCGTGAACAACGATTATTGACATTTAATACACAAAACAACACCCAATTTGTATATTATACATCACAATAAGTTATTAAAAAAACATAAAATATAACTTCAAGTGACGCTTCACTCGGGTTGCTGCCAAAACTCTCTGATCATATATAATAAGAATAGAGTAATGGTAGGCCATTGAGATTTTTACTAATGGAATCATTAATATCTAAAAATATTAAATAATTCATGGTTTTAAGTAATAATTATTATTACAATACATAAATATTGAATTGAACAACAATAAACTAAAAAATCTGTGAATTATAACCATTAGCAATTTTTTAAATTTGTTGTTCAAGTCACAGACAACTCTTTCGTTTGTCAGCATATAAGTTTACTATAAGGCTGTATGGGCTAATTTTCCCTTTGTCTATTGGCGAATTTAAAAACTATGGCACTCAGTTTTGGGATGTTATCAAATAAGTAATTTATTTTTTTGTAAAACAATGCCAGGGTGAAAGAAATGTTGATACATAAACTAAACAACATGAAAAAATAAGGCATAGTTTTTCAAGTACAAATAGTTTTGTCATGAAGTTGGCCCACTTTGGGCATTGTCCTTTCTGTTATTGCTTAAAGTATTTTTTTAAGGAATTTTTTGACTATGGGTAACTAAGACCTTTAAGTCATGTCTTATTTGAATTTTTATTCTTATTTTTATGAAAAATGATAATATGGAGTGAAATGAAATAAAGATGATTAATTTGAGACAATAATTAACTCGGATGAAATTAAATGAGATGAGATGATATGGGATGAAATATAATCTCAGTAAAATGGTGGTCATTTACTGATATTTTTTCAGTGGACTTTTTGGAGGATCCCGAGAAGTTACGTCTAGCGGCTTTGTTTCATTTTCCCACATTTGTGCACTTTCACAGAGATTAAACAGTTAACAAACCACCGTAATTACACATTTAAACCTGAAGAAACACTAAATAGACAAAATAAAATAAATCACACAACTTCACTCCTGGCTATCCCGCCAAAAAATCCGCTTAAAAATTGTAGCAAATGGTCGAATTGCGAACAGATTAATATTGTTTATTTTTAATATCATTTTTCTATAGTGTAGTCTTCGCAAAATTTGTGATTATAGAAATATATTTTTTTGATAATAGAACCATAATAATGTTCAAACTTATAATTTCAATTAATTAAAGTCGAATTTCGACTACCGCGGGACGGACCACTAGTAAAACGAATTTGTCGAGTTGACATATTAAAAAAAAACTTCAATGCCGCCATTTTTAATCCTATTTCAATTCAACAATGGAAATCATAAACCCCGGTTTATTTAACTAAATGTATTCAACGGATTGTCTTACTAAATAATGATAATTGCCGCAAAAGTAAAAAAAAAGTCGTTAATAATGTCAATTTGTTGGCACTTTCCTTTGACTGTGTAAAGTCTACGCCACGAAATGTTTACGGAAGCCATAGCAGTTTCACTGTTTCACAAAATACCGATATATCGTTATTACATAATATCTGAAATGTGATAATATTAGGACGTGACTAAAATACATGTATTGTTTTTTATGAACTCAGCGATTGAAATCAATTACGTAATTTTGCGTAAATGGCAAATTTTTAAATACGATACAGAACCATCAATAATCACGAACAAAATAAAATTCATAGAAGTGTTATTTATTAGACTTCTCTTATTGTTATGGCGGTAGCTATCGTACAACACAAGATATTTGATAGATTCCTGAATCTCCCTAACGATATTTTCAAAATAAGACTTCATATTAATTATAGTTCCGAAGAACAACATTCGAACGGCCTGTCTACACCCTCAGACACAGCCCACTGAGTTTCTCGCCGGATCTTCTCAGTGGGTCGCGACCCGAACCGTTGGTAGATTCTGCGAAGTACGGCTCTTGCTAGGGTTCGTGTTAGCAACGTCGTCAGCTTTGAGCCCCGTGAGCTCACCTACTAGTTAAGGTTACGCTGAAATAGCCTCTCAAGGCTATCAGCTTAGGTTTTTTTTTTTATTGCTTATATTGGTGGACGAGCTCACAGCCCACCTGATGTTAAGTGGTTACTGGAGCCCATAGACATCCACAACGTAAATGCGCCATCCACCTTGAGATACAAGTTCTAAGGTCTCAAGTATAGTAAAAGAAAAAGTATAGGAAAAGAAAGGCCTGTCTACCAAGCAATTTGAACCGCTCGGTATAAACTCTTCCTTTTGTCGTTCCTCCTCCTTGCGTCGATAATCCTAAATGCTGATGGTCGCAGGCTCCTTTAATAACTTTCTCCTGGATTATCCTGCGCCAGCCCTTCCTATCCTTGGCCGAGCTTATGGCAACATGAACTGAAGTATTGAAAGTAGAGTGTATCTGGTCCGACCAGTGCATTGGGCTTCTGCCTTTGGGCCTTTTTCCGCAAACCTTGCCTGTTACCAGCAGCTTTTCTAAATTGTCATCTCACTTTTTTTTATTGCCCTTGTAGGCAGACGAACATACGGCCCACCCGAGTGGTTACCGACGCCCATGGACTTCAGCAATGCCAGGGGCAGAGCCAAGCCGCTGCCTACCGCTAATCATCTCGCTTTTTGGCAAAGTGTCCAATGTGTCGTTAAACCTCCCAAACTGTACATCTCATAAGTGAATGTAGCTTAGGATCGTGAGTCAATTACCGGATAAACTGTGAGCTACTAAATACAGTTATTTGTGATCCTTTTTCATTATTTTTATTATGTATATTTTTATTATTATTGATATATTAAGTAGTTACCGGAGACACACTTTGAAACATGATTCTCTAATTAGGCTCTCGCACGCTTTAAATTGAATCGGATCTCTGCTTTGTGGCAGTAGTAGGTAGGTAGTTATGGTACTTGCTCATGTCGGTTCACAATACGCCCTATTATCACTAATAACACAAATAATATTTGTTGCGGATTTGATTTATCCTTCCTTCATTGTGTAAGTCATTTGTGAACATTGGATTAAGTACGTATTTCATTGAAAAAAATTCGTAAATCGTTCAACACGAGTAGGTACATCAGTGTGCTTTTAAAAAACTCGCACTAAGCACGCAGGCGTCTAATAATTTAGGCCTTACAATGAACTTAATTTTATTTTATGCTATCGTCACAAAAATCTTGGTGAAACTCTTTACCGTGTGTAACGCCCATTATCGAAATGTAAATAATAGATTTTGTTTGACCAGGAAGGTTTATGTGTATTATAATTTACAAATCCTTCGTTTTAATCATTCACTTTATTCACGCATGTTTGCGCTGTATTTGTTCACGATTAAATTACTCTTATTCTATAAACAGAAGAATTGATAGCGCGCTGATTTTCATAGATTTGAAGATCCAAACTACAGGAAATTTCCCAGAAAAAAATAATCAAATTGCTAGTTCAAGATATTAATGCGTGATTAACTAATATCGTTGCTCAGGATTAAAATATCAATTAATTTATATAATTTATAATTTTAATAAAATTTAAGATTCTCTTCTAAAATGAGAGAATTGTAACAATATATTTACAAAATTACTAATATGGCAATGTATAACACGATGCACAAATAAATGTAATAACAATAAATCTGATGAGACAAAGTAGGCGACCATGAACTTATCTACCTTTTTTTTTTAACGCTGGAGAATCTATTTACGGACCGGGCTATGTCCGGACCCCGGCGCCTCCAGAGAAAAAGAGGGAGACGAGGAGGCCTAAGGTCCTCCATCTCCCCCAATTTCTAAATTAAGTGAAGATAAACTTATCTACCCTACCTAATCAATGTATGTAGCGTCGAGTCTCCGCTTCATTTGAGATACTGGCGCCACAGCCGGTCACTCCTTTAATTGAATATTATGCAATTTCGAAAAAGGCACATGTCGTATATTTTGTCAAATACATTTTTTCATATAGATGTACCTACACCCATTTTATAATAATTCCAGTAATTTTCAATTGCCAATTAACACTAAAATATATCTCAAAAGTTAATATTTTAAATTTTACACTGCTTTAGAAAATAAACAGTTTTTTTTCATTTCCTGAACATTTTACTTTTTCAGAGATGTGCCCTTTTCGAAATTGCATATTCAATTAGTCTCTAACAGTATTTTTATATCTTTGTTTCGTAATAATGTACAGTTGTTTAAGCATACATTATTATGATTAAAATATTACAAAAACTAACATAATATTTTTTGAAAAATGAAATTGTTGATATTGCAGAGAGCGATGGGTCGCGCGTTTCTGGAACAGTCCGAGCACGCGTTTGTTCTCTCAGTTAGGTTCGTTGCATGAAGAGTGATATACTACAATCGCCCGAAAAATTACAATAACAAATAATAATAAAATAACATTTATGAAAAAAAACTGTAATGCTTGCATATCGTAGAAGTGTCAGAAACATCCCAAGACAAGTAAATAAACACTAATATCTTGTTTAATCGTGTTATTAAATCCAAATAGAGTTTATTAACAAAGAGCCCGCTACTGAAAAAAATCGCTTTAATAAAAACTTCTTTTATATTATGCTGAATATGTACATAGTTTCTCGAATACAAACGACGAATTCGCGATATACTAGGCGATCTCCTACCACTGATTGCGTTATAATAAAAAAACGTCTTAAACGCATGTATTCGAAAAACTGTCCCATAGAAAAAACAAGTTCGCCGTGAGATCAATAAAAAAAAAGATAATGTCTATACATACAAAAGTGCACTGTGAGATTACCGGTCACCGTCCTCGTCGAACCCGTCTCTCCCGACGAAGGGCTCGACGAGTAAATTAACCCATAGACACAGTCCACTGAGTTTCTCGTCGGATCTTCTCAGTGGGTCGCGTTTTCGATCCGGTGATAGATTCTGCGAAGCACTGCTCTTGCTAGGGCCAGTGTTAGCAACGCCTCCAGGTTTGAGCGCCGAGAGCTCACCTACACGTTAGAGTTACGCTGACATACCCTCTCAAGGCTATCAGATAAGGTACGAAAAAAAAAGAGTATGTATATATCTAGCAGTAAGAGCCAATTTTGTTTTCTTCCATAGTATCAAATACTTCTTAGTGACTCAAATTTAAATCGCTAAATCAAATAAAGTGTGTAGTTTCTTCGATTGAGCGAATAATTTGTACTTTACTGGTGGTAGGACGTCTTGTGAGTCCGCGCAGATAGGTACCACCGCCCTGCTTATTTCTGCCGTGAAACACTAATGCGTTTCGGTTTGAAGGGTGGGGCAGCCGTTGTAACTATACTGAGATCTTAGAACTTATATCTCAAGGTGGATGGCGCATTTACGTTTTACTTAACACCATGTGGGCTGTGAGCTCGTCCACCCATCATAAGCAATAAAAAAAATATGCTTGAGCCCCGTGAGCTCACCTACCATCTCGGTTAATCTAGAATAACCCCTCGAGGTTACTAGAGAGTAGGTAGAAAAAAAAGAGTTGAGATTGATTCGTTAATTTTTTAATCGTTTGTTTAATCGTTTCCAGGGCTGGGTGACGGCGGCTCCCGGACGATGTCGACTGCGGAACTGTCTGACGGAGGATCGGGGCAGCACAAGAGGCGATGGCACTCGTCGTGCGGCCGGCTGCCCTCGTGCCGGCTCACGTGATGGACGCGTGACGCAGCAGATAAACTGCCTCCATAAAAGCACCGGATCGGATCTTGAGCGTCCGGCGAAATAATATCGGGGATCGGTTGCAAAAAATAATAATAATAATAACAGCACCGCGGCACCGGCTCAGATCTTGAGCGTCCGGCGAAATAATATCAAGGATCGGTTACAAAAAAGAATAATAATAATAACAGCACCGGCTCGGATCTTGAGCGTCCGGCGAAATAATATCGGGGATCGGTTACAAAAAAAAAAAAAATATAAAGCACCGGCTCGGATCTTGAGCGTTCGGCGAAATAATATCAAGGATCGGTTACAAAAAAATAATAATAATAATAACAGCACCGGCTCGGATCTTGAGCGTCCGGCGAAATAATATCGGGGATCGGTTACAAAAAAAAAAAAAATATAAAGCACCGGCTCGGATCTTGAGCGTTCGGCGAAATAATATCAAGGATCGGTTACAAAAAAGAATAATAATAATAACAGCACCGGCTCGGATCTTGAGCGTCCGGCGAAATAATATCGGGGATCGGTTACAAAAAAAAAAAAAAATATAAAGCACCGGCTCGGATCTTGAGCGTTCGGCGAATTAATATCGGGGATCGGTTAGAAAAAAAGAATAATCATAATAATAACAGCACCGGCTCGGATCTTGAACGTTCGGCGAAATAATATTGGGGATGGGTTACAAAAAAAAAAAAAAAATAACAGCACCGGCTCAGAAAAAAAATTAGTAACGGTGTAATATTTCCATACAAGGTCTCATGTATAGTACGGAATCTGGATTATTTTTTATTGATGGTAGGACATCTTGAGTTCGCACGGGTAGGTACCGCCACCCTGTCTATTTCTACAGCAGTAATGTGTTTCGGTTTGAAGGGTGGGGCAGCCGTTGTAACAATCCTTGAGACCTTAGAACTCCAGGAGGGTGGCGGCATTTACGTTGTAGATGTCTATGGGCTCCGGTAACCACTCGTGTATAATATGGAATCTGGACTATACAAGAGCAGTAAAAATGTTGTAGTCAATTGTTTGTATGCTTGTTACCGCCCGTAGAATTAATCGTGAAGCTACCTTGAATAAGCTACTTTGAATAAGCATGGTTGCTTGGCGGGTGCGAGCAAGACAGATGCGCGGTTCGCGACAGAAGGCAGTTTCCTTGTCAAAGTGGATACGGTTCGTTGTTGGCGCAGTTGTCCATGGAAACGCGGACGCGATTTGAAGAACTGCCCGTAACTGTTTTTTTAATGAGGTCAAACTTTCTAATTATTCTGATAAACACACATTAAGGATGTTCCAACTTTAGCTTTTGTAAATAGTAATTGAGATCTTACATACATACTAATTATTATTTAATAATTTACTAATTATTATTTAAAAAAGAAGCTATTGTTTAATTTAAAAAAAAACCTAAACAAAGAGCTGATATGTTGTTTTCTCTAAAATATATTAAAAATATTGTCTGATCTGTCGATGCGATTATAACACGTCCTGTCCAAAAATGTAAATCGATGCAAACAAGAATGAATCGTCCCGATATCGTGTTCGTCTTCATATAACCAAACAGCTATAAAAATTACCCACGCACCAATGACAACAAACGCTCAAGATCCAACCCGATTATTTACGATCACTTTACGACTTATTTACTTGACACATGATCCAAATCACCAAAACTCAAACCTCCAAGACGTCTATGAAAATAATCGAATATAAATGTACTGCCAACTGAAGAAAAAAAGTGCCTGATTCTAAAATAGTACATCTCGTTTCGTCTCGTTACGTTGAATTGTTAAAATTTATATATAATTATAATACTCTGTATTTATCCCACCGTAACTGCATTTTTCATTTGCAGATTATGTATTAGAACAATAAAAGGACAAACCCGAAATCCATACAAACTTGGGCCTGGCGTTACAGTGCTAGAATTTGGGCATAAGTTACAATACCTAAGAAGGTTTCATGAGCCCAATTTTCAGGTCTCCCAGCAATGGCCAAATTGGTAAAATCAGACAATGTTTACATTTTAGGTTATGTTTATTGTTCGAGATATTTTAATAAAAACGATATTTTTGAGGCTATTTCCTACTAAAGATGAGTAATTTTTTACGAAACCTGTTGCAGCAACAGGTTGCTTTAAAATAAAAATGGAACCTGTTACGAGAAATCGCGCGTTAGGTTGTTTACGAAAACGAACGAAAGCCAAAAATTAAAAACAACGTAATGCGAAACGCGCTGCGCACGAAATGATTTTTTTAAGGGATTTTATGACCTGGTAACTAAGACCTTTAGGTCAGTCTTATTTTAATTTTAATGAAAACTTTTTTATATGAAAAACTATATTTATATGATAGCTTTTTTATATAAAATATAAATCATTACGTGCTCCCATATTATCTCATCACATTTCATTTCATTTTAGTTCATGCCTTTTTTATTTTTATTTTTTATTGCTTAGATACCCATCGACGAGCTCACAGCCCACCTGATGTTAAGTGGTTACTGGAGCTCATAGACATCTACGACGTAAATGCGCCACCCACCTTGAGATATAAGTTCTAAGGTCTCAGTATAGTTACAACGGCTGCCCCGCCCTTCAAACTGAAACGCATTACTGCTTTACGGCAAAATCCAAAATATCTTCAGTTGGCAACATTAAAGATAACATAACACGATTTGATATATTTGTGTTTTTCTATGGCATAGTCACATTAATATAAAAATGCAAAACTACCCTTTCATGCTATATTTAATGTTGTCAGTTGTAGATATTTTGAATTGCCGCCATTTTAAGTAGTTGTGTCACGATTCGATGGCCATACTCTATTTACATTGATTAAAATACCTATAAAAACAGTCATTTATCCTAAAGCAAAAGAGTATTAATTATTTTTTACACTTGATTTCCACTAAATCGATCCTATTTTATGGATGTTCTAATTCTAATCCGCACGTTTGTGGAGCTAGTTACGTATATTGAAATAAGTGTTGCAGATGTTTACAAAGATTGTTTAAAACAAAAAATTTAATTCAACTTATTTTCTACACTTGGCCATTGTCAATGAAGCTAAGATTTTAATAGGTTAATCAAGCAAAATAGACGAATTTTTTGGTACATATCCCATTCGTGTAACGCTTAGGCCCAAAATGGGGTTTCTCCTTTAAGTAAATGTAATGAGTAATTGAAAATGGCTTTTACGTGTCGAGAAATAACGTAACGATACTTTAGAAATGTGCTAAAGAAATATTAAAACAATATTGTTATGTAAAATAAATTTGTTGATATTACTGAAAATATGTAAAATCTGTTAAATCCTTTCGACATATGATAAATATGCTGCTTGGAAGAACTGTGTTCTAGTAATTAAGTCGTAAAACTTTAATTGAATAGAATATTTGTTTACGTAAACAAAACTGTTTTCGACTTTAGAAATACAGCAAGTTTATGTTCAGTGTTGCTTTTGTTAAAATATATTCCGGATTGTTAGCGTTGCCAACTTTTTCTGCTGTTTATTGTTTAAACATTCGATTTCATAGTATTTACGACGTATGTTTGCACCCCGTGTCGTTTATCTGTGAACTTACATTACAGAATCTATTTTAACTTAATGATGAGTTCATCTACGGTATGAATACTTAATGGTATTAGTTTGAATTTGTTTGTAAAACATTATTTGGTATCTCGGTATATCATATGATTTAGTATATACATACATACCACTAGTATTCATTTCTGAATGTCGTTTTGTTTGTTAATGTACTTTTTTTTTATAAGTCTTTTTTATATGTATAGAGATTTTGTTGCACCCTTAATATAGTGCGTTAGTTACAATTGACATATACATTTGTAAAGTAGTACCTGTTTTAAACTATTGTTGGCGCGTTTGTATAAGATTAGAGCGTTTTTTAGCGTAATTGAGTAGATCTCAAATTACAGTGGCAATAAAGAGATATAAATATTTTTATACTTACATAGGACTTAGTTTGTCACTTGCCGAACATTGAGGATCACGTTAATTCATATTAGTTACATATTAAATCGATGCGTGAATTAATTTGCGAATACATATCTGAATATATACCTAAAATTTATTAAGTATTATTGTTTGTTCGACTGCATTTTGAATGTTTTGCATAATGCCGACCGACCGCTCAGTACTAAAGTCGGATAATAAATGACGTTATTTTGATATGCAAATTTACGGGCATCGTATTGTTCGATTATTTATTAAAATCGAGCTACACCTTGCAGAAATCGCAAAAAATATTTACATTGGCGAACCGATACGAATTATTTATCCTTTTTTTTTTTTAATTGTAACGAAAAGTACAAATTTGTGTGAGTGTTTTTTAATTAACTAAACGATAAAGTACTGAGTGGCTCATAATAAATAGGGCAACGTCGTTCAATTAATTACAGTATTATGAGTTCAGAAATACGGAGCTATATATACTAAATCAGCAATAATTTTGAATCGATTTACTGAATTCATCACGAAAGTTCATTGACCTCACTTTTTAACCGTCACTTTAGATTATATCATAATAATATATCTAGTGTGATAATTTAAAAAAAAAAAACCTATATTTTTCGAATAATGGATTATGTGTTTAGTAACTAACTGCTTAGTTAATTTTTGAGCAGTGCGTAGTTTTAGCTTCATAAGAGCTTTGGTGGAATATCAAAAGGATCGTCGTGTTTGTGTATCGTGCTGTGTGTGCAATTTTAGATGAAAAGGTTTCGCTCTTGATTAGGTTAGGTTAGCCATATTATAATGAGATTATCGATTTGCTGTTATGATCTCTGATCGCCAAAGGCGTAAAGAAGAGTATTTTAGATTCAATATGTTTTATGTATTTACCTCATCACTAGTAATAATATAGTCCTTAAAAAGTGAGGTCACTGACTTTTCGATTAGGTGCATACCTATAATTGAGCATACCTATAAATGGAGTGGATGTTTATTTAGTGCCTGAACAACAAAAACAAAATTTAAAAAAAAGGAGAATATTAATATATTGTAAATAAAAAGTGAAAGTAAAATTTAATGTTTGTTTTTATTTGTTTCTGAATTTTCCAATCGGTATCTGCAAGCGGAGTAATATGTCCCGTCAAATAGACTCTCCAAATTTTGCAATTTCTATTTTCTAGAGTAGCCGTTGGAATGCGGAGGTAGGAAATATAGATCTTCGTAACGTTTCAGGTCATTAATCTATTTGTAAATACATGAAGTGAGCATTATTTAGCGACATGATAACGTCCTTAACAAGGCCGCCGCTAATTGCCGTTTGACTAATTAATCATAGTTCGAACCCTAACAGTAAACCAAGCACATGTCACCTTGATCTTCGAAGAGCTTAATGACAGTTCATAGTATCGGCCCACTGAGTTTTTTGGCGGATCTTAGAGGGTCGCGATTCCGATCTTGTGGGAGATGCACTGGTTGTTATTCCTAAGGCGTTCGAACAGTTAATTTATCTTCAAAATTCTACTTTTACACGATTGGTCCTGTTGTTAGTTGTAAACAAGACTGTGTCTACGCCCACCCATCCTGGTGAGCCCGGAAATCAAAACTAATTTACCTACATTTTACCACCTTATATTTAATATTTTTCTATTAAAGAAATTTCCAATGCATCTACAACTCAAAAGATACAACCATCACAATAGATACAAAGCTTTGTAGTGGCACCAAAATACAAATAAGTAAAGTAGATAGGTACCTACGCATCATGTCATGTTTTATTCCAATTGAAATTGCATAGAAATCGATTAGTTACGGCATATTGCTGTAATTAAAACCGTAAATAATGAAGATCGAAGCTGGATTTTCGTAACTTTGTCTCCTACATCTAGCACACGAGCAGAATTTATTCAGTTATCTATTTATTCATCACAACATGCAATTAGGTTTATTGCATTAATACTTCCGCATAACAGTTCCAGTTTTTGTTTAGTTATACGGTTATATTATTGGGTTATAGTTTGGTATAGGTACTACATAAGAAGAGATCGTGCGTTACAGATGAAATTATAGTCGTGTCAAATTAGACATCGTCTCAAGGTCGGCGAAGGTTTTTTTTTTTTTTTTTTTATGATTGAAAGTTTACTGGTGGCCCGAAGGCCTTTCCAGTTTCACCACGACAGGTGGGCGAGCAAAGGCTCAGCCAAGAGGGGTGGGATTTGCTAACAACCGCCCGAGCGCCTCCGAAGGAGACCTAACAACTCAAGAGCAATTGTTTCGCGAATGAATCTACTACCGGATCGGAATCGCGACCCGCTGAGAAGATCCGGCGAGAAACTCAGCGGGCTGATGCATGGGTTAGGTTGCACGTCGACCTCTTTGTCGAGTTCGACGAGTACGGTTACCGGGGTCCCTAAGCCTGCCCCTAGTATTAGAGCTGAAGGCATCTAATGCAAAGGTTATTGGATCTGATGGATCCGTAAGGACGTGTCTAGGGCGTCGACGGTGACTGGCTCCTGCATGATCAGGATTCGGAGAGTAGTCAGCGGCGGCAACGATAAGGCGATTATCATGACGCATAGCCTTATCGAAGTATCGTTCCGACGCTGACTTCATGTATTTCCGAATTGATTCGAGGCCCAGGTCGTCGTGTAGGTCAACGTTCCTCACGAACCACGGAGCGCCGACAGCTAACCTGCAAAAGCGGGATTGTAGGGATTGGAGGGTGTCTATGTGTGTGCGGGCCGCGTGAGCGAACACCACACTCGCGTAAGTCATGACGGGCCTTATGCAAGTTTTGTAAAGTGTCACCTTGTTCCGAAGGGACATTTTACTCCGCTTACAGATCATGGGGTAGAGTCTACCGAGAATAAACGCGGCACGGTCACGGACTGATTTTATATGCGGGCGGAATGTCATCGATGCATCCAGGGTAACGCCCAGGTACTTGACCTTCCTGGCCCAGGGTATGGGTTGTCTAAAGAGAGTAATCGGGGGTGTGAGATTTCTCCTCCTAATCCGGGAGGAAATCCGTGTGGAGCTTCCCCTCTGAAATAGCACCGCAGTACTTTTCGCTGGGTTGATGTCTATGCGCCATTTTCGGAACCACTGTCCTAGGGCTAGGGCTGCGCTCTGAAGCTTCTTCGCGATTAGGGACTTATTTCTACTAGAATAGTAAACAGTCGTGTCGTCGGCGAATAAAGCTAAATGGGTCGGCGGCGACCGGGGAATATCGTTGACGAATAAGCTAAATAGGAGGGGTGAGAGGACAGAGCCTTGCGGGACTCCAGCTGTGAGAGGTCGTGGGGAGGAGCGGGTTCCCTCGACTCGATATCGAAAAGAGCGGTTCGACAAGAAGTCCCGTATGATGAGCACGAGACTATCCGGCACGCCCATGTTGAATAGTTTGAAAATCAAACCATTGTGCCAGACTTTGTCGAACGCTTTTGCGACGTCTAAGAAGAGAGCTCCCGTGTATAACGGTTTTGGTCGATTAAGCCCCACAAGAATGTGCTCCGTGAGGCGGTGCACCTGTTGAACGCATGAGTGATTTGTACGGAATCCGAATTGTACATCGATGAGAATGCCCTTGGATGAGACGAAATCTCTGAGGCGCTTGTAGAGCAGACGCTCATACAGTTTGCCTAGAGACATGAGGAGGCTAATCGGGCGGTAGCTCGTCGGATGATTTTTTGGTTTACCGGGTTTATGTATGCCGATAACGTAACGTCCGCTTCTTTCCACACCGCGGGAAAGATACAGTTCGCCATAGCGGCATTGAAAATAGATGCCAACATCACGATGAGTTGGACGGGTAGAAGTTTAATAACGCGGTTAGATATACCGTCGGAACCGGGAGCCTTGCGAGGACGTAGGTCTTTGATCAAGTCTTTAACTTCCATCGGGGTGACGGGTGGTAACGCATCCGAGGGTGGCAAGGAGGCTCTGCGTTCTACCTCACTGTCTACTAATTCTACATGAACAGGGTCCACGGATTGAGTGCTGGGCGTGCACTCAATCCGTGGGGTTTGCAATGTATCGGCCAGCAGCTCTGCTTTTTCGTCATCATCAAAGGCCGCGAGTCGGCCTGAGGGGTCTACGAGGGGGGGCATAGTTACTACCGCATCCGATTTGAGAGTACGAGCTAAGCGGTAGTAAGACCTTTGGGAGGGCGCGAGTCCTTCTAAGAAATCAGACCATCTGGCATCTCGGACTTCGGCGATGCGAGACTTTACGTCGCGTTGTAGGGCACGCATTCGAATACGATTTTCCGCGGTAGGATACCTGTCGTAGGCGCGTATCGAGGCGTTCTTAGCTCTAAGGAGTTCCCTAATATCGTCGGACAATTTGAAGCGGTGAAGGAAGTCCTCCGCTACAACTTGTTTCGATGATGCCCAGCGTGTGCCAATCCACCACAGTCCTCGTGACGGGAACGGAATCTGGAGCGCGACCGAGCTTCATGACGACGGGACGGTGGTCTGAATCTAACTCTGAAACTACTTCGATCGAGTGTAAGCGCAGATTTACGTTTTTTAATAACGCTATGTCGAGTATATCCGGGCGATGCGCGATATTTAGCGGGTAGTGAGTCGGGGTTAACGGAGCGACGATATCGAAGGCGAGATCATCGACTAACGCGTCAAGCCGCCTGCCATTCGGGGTTGTGGTGTGTGAGTTCCACCTGATGTGTTTACAATTTAGGTCGCCCGCCAGAATGACAGAGCTCCCCATACCGAGCAGCGCCTCGATATCACTGCTTAGAACGATCTTATCCGGTGGAAGATAAACGGACGCGATAACGATCGGCGCGTGTCCCGTCAGTGAGATTCGGCACACTGATGCTTCGATATCAGCGAGCGCGGGAGGATCGAGCGGGACGCAATGCAGGGCTCTTCTATAGTAAATAACGGTACCACCACCACGGGCAGAGAGCCTGTCGTTCCTGACCATGTTATAGTTCGCGATTTTAGGGTCACGGCGCGCGGGCTTAAGTAGGGTGTCGGCGAAGGTATTGGGCTATGGTGTTTATGGACTACGATAACCGATAACTACGTTAACTTGTGGTTTCCGATCGCAATGAGTTTACATTTTTAGTAAACTTCAAAGAGAAGAGCAATGAATTCGACATTTAAATATTTTTTTTAAATTAAATTAATAACGAACGTTTCCGTATTATAGTACTGTTTGTCGCGTTCTTGGCCTCGGAGTACTTGCGCCTTTCGCGAGAAGTCGACAGGATCGAGTTGCACAAATCCATAATGTAGGTACCTACTTAATTTCTAAGCGTTTAACAAGGCCTGGCTTTTCATATGGGAAACTTCACGGTTGCTTTAATATTTGTTAGGATAAGCTTATTGAAAACAATTCGAAATTTAACATAAATAATAATCGAAAAAACCTGCGAAACCCGGGGGCAGCCTGATGTGTGCAATCGGTATCCGCTAAAAACTTCTCGACGCTGCCAATCCTGATGTCGAGATAGTTCCAGTGTGGTAGGACCTCTTGTGAGTCCGCACGGGTAGGTACCACCGCCCTGCCTATTTCTGCGGTGAAGCAGTAATGCGTTTCGGTTTCAAGGGTCGGGCAGCCGTTGTAACTTTACTGAGACCTTAGAACTTATGTCTCAAACTGGAGATTTGGCATTTACGTTATAGATGTCTATGGGATTCGGTAATCATTTAACACCAGGTGGGCTGTGAGCTCGTCCACCCATCTACGCAATAAAAAAAGCTGTGGGAACAGTTCAGAACACAAAATACTAATTATTAAAAAAAAAACTCACTTATCATGGAACTGTACCATCAATAAACATTACTAGCTGAAGTGAAGGGTTAGCGCATCATATTGTTCTTATTGTCTGGTCATTTACGTTTAAAGTTCAAGGTTCAGAAATTCACAGACTAAGTGGACGTGTCATTTTGATCGTCAAGCAAAGAAATATAAGTTGTACAAGATAAATTCTAGTGAACTAGGTCATTTAACATGACCTAATTTCATTTATTTGTCTCATTTCATTCAGTTTTATGCTTTTGGTATCTATGGGTTCCATTAATCATTTATATCAGGCAAAGTGTTTGAATTTTGTTTTAAAGCCGTTCAAGCTTCTTATCAAGACGAGTGACGTGGTCGGTGACTGATGGTTACTATCGCTTGTGGACATCAGCAATAACTAGGGTACGGCCAAGCCACTGCTTACCGCTATGTACTGTCGTGAAACCTCATTTGAAAAAGTATATATCAAAGCGCTTAGGGAACACCGTGGAAGAAAGTTTATTGGAAAAGCGGATGGCACGTGCCAAAAATGATCTCCGGGAATGAGCGCAGTGGCTCTTGGTGGTAGATAAAATCGTCTCGAGTGGCAGGCTGTGTGGTGGTAAAAATTACATGACAGGCTCACGACTCACAAAAACAATTTCTCAGAGCGCTCACAGTGGAACAAATGATATAAAACACAGAGAGAACTGGAATCTCCACGTAATCCCTGTTTGGTCAAATATCAGAGAGAACGCGATAATCGACAATTTAAAACGGCCATCTTCTGTTTTATTGTGGATCTCCTAATGCATACAATACAAACACACATATTTTTTAAATTATGTCTATGTTTTTATTACCGACAAAATTTAATCTAATTTTAGTTATAAGATCATTTTATGCTATGCTATGGGTACCAGAGACTGATAAACAAACTTACATAATAATATGTTTAAATAAATATAGATAATTAAACCCAGAAAAGAGAAAACAAATCTGCTCATCATAAAAAAATTGCCCAATGTGGGAATCGAACCCATGACCAAGTAATAAAACGATAAACGCGATCTCGCGAAACCTATCGCTTAATGCTATTTAAATTACAAAGAAGCAAAAAAACACATTCAACAATCAGTTGCATATTCATTATACCTAAAATAGTCACGTCTTTATAACTTTTTAATCACATACAAGAAAAATTCAAACGCTGCTGATAGCAATCTACCTCGCGATAATCATGGACACGTTTTCGTTTACTAATGCTTTTATTACTGCTTCTGTAAAATAGGAAAACATGATAGTCGTTTCAGTGTTCAAAGAATTAACATTACTTAGCAATATTTTAACTAAAACAGCCCTAAAGTGTATTTGATCTATGCACAGCACCCCAATCAACAACAAATTTAATTGCGCTTCGAAACTCAAGCATTCCTATTGTAATATTTATTTATTAATATCTTCTTCTTTTTCTTCACCTTATCCTACTAGGTGGGGTCAGCACAGCAAATTTTTCTCTTCCATTCTCTTCTATCAGCTGTTATCTCAACACTCGCTTTTCTCTCTCTCATATCGTCATTCACACACTCGGTCTTTTTCGGTCGACCTCTTCTCTCTTTACCTTGTACTACCATTTTCTTACATCTCTCTACGCATGACATGCCCATACCACGCTAACTGTCCGCTCTTTAATTTGTTGATTCTGAGGCTACTTTCACACTTCCTCTGATATACTCATTCCTTATCTTGTCCATTCTTGTCATTACACACATTCATCTCAACATTCGCATCTCTGATGCGTGCACTCCTCTTTCATGCTTTACTTTCGTCGCCCAGCATTCAGATCCATACAGCACGACAGGTCTAATGATCGTTTTGTAAATTTTCCCCTTGAGCTGAAGGGGCATTCTACGATCGCATGCTGTTGCAGAGACCTGTAGCCATTTTACCCAACCAGCGTTTATTCGGTTTGCTACGTCCCGGTCTACGTTGAATATATATTATAGAGCTGAGGTACTTGAAGTCGGAGCAGACTGGCAGGGATACACCATCTAAGGCGATTGGCGTGAAGTCTAAAGAACCACCAACATCACAAAGCATGTGCTCGGTTTTTGTCTAAATATTTATTTAGTTATATATTTATATATATATATATATACTTTATTAACAGATAACATTGCAATCTCATCGATTATATATTATATAGCTTAAATATAGTAAAATATAATTTACGCCAGTTAGTACATTACAAAATCTTAAACGTGAATTTCTAAACTAGTTTAAGAGTTTATATATTTTAGTATCGTCATCGTAACGAAACTGGATGGATTGGAGCATTGAGTAATATTTCGCTCAGATCTGTAAATTCTGACATAGTTCACGTTCTCTCTATAAGCCATATTTGCATAAACTGCATAGATCTGGCCTCAGTAAGGCATCTTTATTACCGTGCCTTCCTCTCGAATGTATCAAACATGAACGGCGCGGTCTTTGATATAAATTTAATAGGATGAACGTTGCTTTACAACGCAGAAATAATTTGAATACAGCTCAAGTTAATTTTCGTATGATTTTCCAAGTATTATAATATGTTTATGGAGGAAACAGTTCCTTATCCCATAACCGTAGAAATTTCGTTCTGACAAATCCACCGATTCCTTAAATGTTTTGAAGTCATTGGAATTGAATCTCAACCTGGATGTTTACATTATTTAAACCTTTTCAGTCAATTTAGATTACTTTTTTATATTGAATAAAAATCTCTTTAATGCTGTCTCTGAAGAAAATAGTTTCAATGCGAATTTAGTTGGCAAGTCATACAATTATAATATTATGTCGTTACAATTCCGTTAAATACCGAAAGCTTCCAAGAAAGCACGAAAAGTGATTTCCTCAATTACTGTAAACAAGTTCAACAAGTCAGAACACCATTGCAATCATGCAAGGAGGTGGCAATAGGTTAAACAACACACGATTTTTCGATTCTCACACACATCAGTTGATCTGTTGCTGATTTCGTGTTGATGAATGACGCCTGAAGCTGACGCAATCTAAAATTGTTTCAAGTGTAAACTACATTGAATTGGCTTGTGCTAGAGAAATAAGTTTATTATGACAAAATTTAACTTAGAAATAAATAATTTAAAACGAGTTTTCAGCCCGCAGCTACGCCTGCGTGGCCTAAATTTTAAACCCGTGCTCAGCCGAATGACAAAAGATTATTTTCCAGACTTCAAACTATTTCTATACTGAATTCCATCGTGAAAACGTAAAACATAGAGAACTGATATTTCAAACGTCAGAGAATTTCTGCAAATCCGATTTTAATAAAAAACCATATTATTTTCTTTACTCTAGTCTACTTAATAAAACAATATAAAAAAAAGAAAATAATAAAAGGCAAATCCGTGAATAAGCAAACTGACAGGCAGAAAAAAAGTTATTTGTGTTCTGTTTATCTAATTTATTACCCCTCTTAACATCATTATTACTTTTTAAAATGTACAAACACACCGCATTCTATTGATTTGTTAAATTCATTAACTAAATTAATAGACTATACTTACTGAAGATGAACAAATGAGTCGCGTTCGAGAATATGAGAATTTCAATGAGGTCAAACACGCATTTATTTATCGATGGCTGCTGTAGTGTGAGCCTAAAGCACGTAAATGAATGAATGAATGAATGATGAATGATTTATTTTACTTTAGACAACAACAACAAGTCCGTACGTGTACACAGTATCATCGAAATATACTTAAAACTACCAAAAAAAATCAAATAAAAAATACAATATTAGAAATAATTATCAGTTGAATACATTTAAAATATTCCATTCAACTGATACTTACTTCGAACCAACCATTATTATCACTGTTATTTTTATTTAGCCCGCAAGTGAACCATTACAATAGTTCAAGTACCGATAAATAAGTATGTAAATATAATAAATGTAAGTAAATGCCGCCACTCATCTTAAGACATGAGTTCTAAGTCGCATATCTTTACAGTACAAGTTCTGCCCCACCCTTCAAACCCAAACGTTTATTGCTTCACGGTGGAAATAGGCCGGGTGGTGGTACCTACCTGTGCTGGTTCACAAGACGACCTACCAACAAAACAGGTTTTACGGGTGAATCATTATTATTACTCGTATTATGGGCACAATTATTGTCTCTCATAGTTAGGGGGACTTGATGTCAAAAAGGTTGAGAAACAACGACCAATCAACAATTGTACAATGTGTAACGTACCTACAATCAACGTAAAGATTTTTTAAATGAATTAATAGCACAGTTGAGAAACAAATTTGAAAAATGAAGACCTCCGTAAATGCCATTTTCTCATAATATTTAATTGCCAAAGTCGGAAGAACAATAGCGTGCCGATGATACGTTAACTAATCTTATATCTCTCAAATCAATCAGAGTCACAATAGAATTGCGCGACTGCTTTCACTGCGCCCGCGATAACTCGTCATAATATCATACTATTCATCTGACACGACCTATGCACCGTAAAAATACGACCTGCATGCTCTGTTCTTTTACAAATTTTAACAGTGGGATCTGAATTCTTTCTGTCTCTTTAATTTAAGAGAGACTTTTAATAAAGATTTTTTTACCTATAAAAAAGAAAATTCTTTAGGCGCATCGGTAACGACCTAACACTAGGCAAAGAACTCGTCCGTTCGTCTAAGCAATGAAAAAAAAGGAAAAAAAAATCCTTCAGCACTAATAAATTAATAATGTCTACTATTCTATAATTTGTTCTATTTTGTCATGACCAAGAACGAATGAAAAATGAAAATACAAATGTGCAACACATAATATGAAACAGAACCTATTTATTACAATTTTAAGCAGTCTAATATTTTTATAGACAAAATGGGGCTACGCAATAAATTACAATTAATTACTTAATTTGTAGATCTATTCCATTGACTCAACAGTCATTTATGTCCTTTTTTTATTACCGAAACCCCATTATTCACAGTTTGTGTTTACATTCTTTCAATAAAATCACCAATAATGGCAACGATTATTCCGCCATGTTGCTGGCATTTACCTGACCTCCGTGCCACATGAGAATGAATACCATTTACTTGAACGATAATACAACACCATAATACAATATATTTTTTAAGTATCACTCTTATGAATAAAAATTCTAATTTTTACTATCAATCAAGCCAACGTTTATCAACGCAATCATTTTAACGGCAGGTAGCGGCTTGGCTCTGCCCCTAGCATTGCTGAAGTCCATGAGCGACGGTAACCACTCACCATCAGGTGGGCCGTGTGCTCCTTTGCCCACAAGGGCAATAAAAAAATATAAAACCATAGACTCTTAAAGCACTTAAAACTCTTAAACACTGCGTTTTATGTTGTTATCAAAATATATGTACGTTCTTACTTTCCTTTGCCATTAGGAATGTTTTCTTATTTGTTGAAGTATCCTACTACCACCCTACTACTCATTACTTTGATTTGACACTACTGACGCTAGACGCTTGACTATTGACGCTATGACGCTATTTGAATACGTAAATGAGTATATCGTATGGATATTTGTTGAAAAAATTACAATAAAACAAAGTACGAAGAACCTTATTGACCCTAATAGTGGAGGTTACGAATAATGTGTGGTAAATGAGATAATACTTTATATTAATGACATCACGAGATTAACTTAACTCAAGAATGGCTTGAGTACATGTTTTATCAAGGACTAAAGTCGTTTGAAGATGTAGGTATGTTAGATTATTCAAGAGCTTCCTTTCACGACACGACCAGCACAGCTTCGGCTTGTGTAAATTATAGCGTTCACTACTAACGAAGTATAACCTTAATGTCTATAATGAATCTGTTGCAATCACAAAAATAAGCAATAGCGTTTAAAATCAAAGTGATTAAAAGGACTTTAAAGATAGCGAACAAGCGTTTGAAAACATTTGTGTGTCAAACGCTTGTTTAAATCTGTTTCGTATACAGATACTGAAAATTTAATGACACACACACTTATTTGCTGGAGATGCGCAAACAAGCTTCCATCTTTGGACCGGGGCAGTCAAATACCAGCCACTTCCATTTTACTCCAAAGAAAACAGAGCCGTGCATTGTCAACAGTCCCATTCTCGATCGTTTGGAATCTCCGTGTAAACGGAGTGTACTTCAGTTCTCTCAGATTTTTTATGGGATGTAAGGATTGCTTTGAGCCTTAACGCCTTTCAAGCTTAACTACCCAGGAGGAAGTTCTCTTTTTGTTTTATACCGTATGTGATGGGAGTGCTCTGAGGAATTGTCTGAGATAATTCTGTCATCATCAAAGTTGGGCGGCATGTTTGTCTGCGTAGATAGGCAATAAAAATGCAGTTGATTATTAATGGCCACCGTTGAAAAAAACTGGAATTGATAATAGGCACACTTTTGGGTTTTCTTTTTGGATCAAACACGCAAAATCCAAGTATTTCCACGAATTCATGCAATCTCATGTTACAACCACTTAAACAATTTTAACCACATTAGTTCCCTGCACGTTCGATATACTCGCTTAAAATGGAACTAATAAACTCAATGATAACCGATCACGACTCCGCAAGTACCTTGATTCGGATGACTCAACGGCTGTAATGAGGAACTAACTTGGATTTAATAAATTTGATGTTCCCTTCTGTTTTTTTGTAATAGTCGACAAGGTAGATCTCGGTTTTATAATTAAACTAGCGACCCGCCCTCGCTTCGCTTCGGAAACATTAAAACACACATGAAACAAAAAAAAAAAAAAACAAATAAAAAAAGTAGCCTATGTTCATCAGGGACAATGTCGGCTTCTAATGGAAAAAGAATTTTTCAAATCGGTCCATTACTTTCGGAGCCTATTCGAAACAAACAAACAAACAAATCTTTCCTCTTTATAATATTATTACTGGCGACCCGCCCTCGCTTCGCTTCGGAAACATTAAAACACACAAGAAACCAAAAAAAAAAAAAAAAGTAGCCTATGTTCATCAGGGACAATGTCGGCTTCTAATGGAAAAAGAATTTTTCAAATCGGTCCAGTAGTTTCGGAGCCTATTCGAAACAAACAAACAAACAAATCTTTCCTCTTTATAATATTAGTATAGATAGTATAGATACATGAAAATACTCCCGAATTAGTCCCCACTAAAAGTGGAATTTGTTATTCGAATTAAGATTATTGTATTAGATTTGACTTCAATAAAGCTGAGCTAATTTACCAAATTACTAGATATTTGCAAATGGTAAACGTTTTGTTATCATAAACCTCTAAACAGATGTTTATAGACACAATACCGAGAGAAACCCCCACGTAAACGTGTCCTGTTTTTGAAAATCGCGCTATTTAACGAAATCAATCCCTTCGAACGAATAAAATATATTAAATTTAAAAAAAAACACGACCTCTATTTGTACAGAGCATACAAACACGCAATGCTTATTTCGAAACGATTTATACTGAACCCGTTACCGGCACATCTAAAACGGCAACTTCTTGACATTTTAATAGATACTATCATTCACCTATTGAACTTGCGTATCCTAGAAGATTCCAGTTGATTGTCCACTACGTTAAATTTTTTTTTTATGAGTCTATAATTCTGCGGCGAATTAATCATACCTTCAAATCCCATGGGTAGAATAGCATCATTCCCAATTAAATATTGGAATAAACACCTAATAGTCACAATAACAGCCCCGACATTGAATGTTAGCGAGTTAACAATAGACAAGTGTCTATAATAATAATAAAAGCCTTATTCAGACGCAAAAAGGATATTTACAATTAATAAACTTAACGACTCTGCTGAGTCGATGACATCGACAATGTCGTTTGTTTGTCCAACTTTGGCAAAGGCCTCCTCCATTTCTTTCCACTCTACTCGGCTTAAAGCTTTCCTTGTCCAAAGTTTTCCTGCTATAGTCTCTTAGCATCTATAATTATTTTAATATATAATGTAAAAGGAAACATTCAAGCGATAATCTTGTTTTATTTATTGCGTAGACAGATAAATTAGTGTATGGTTCAGCCGGTATTAAATAGTTACTGAAACCTATCGACATTACATTGTGCTGCTGCTCCAACCTTGAAAAATGAAGTTTAAGTCTCATTTCAGTATAACGACAGAGTCAACTCTTCAAACATAACCACGTGGATGTTGCGATGGAAAAATGGGTGAGGTTTTTTTTTTTTTTTATTGCCCTTGTAGGCAGACGAGCATACGGCCCACCTGATGGTGAGTGGTTACCGTCGCTCATGGACTTCAGCAATGCCAGGGGCAGAGCCAAGCCGCTGCCTACCGAGCCAAGCCGCTGCCTACCGTGCTGCTACCTAACATAAAATGTTCTAGTACTACCAGTATTGCAATGCGATAGTATGATCGGTTTCAAGCATTCTCTTATTTGCAATAATCATATACTAAATTTCTAAAGAAAGCATAAACTTTGATAATTTTGAATTCATCAACCTAAAATGACTCTTGTGTCATGAAGTTTTCTTTTCCAAATATAACTGTAATATTTCAAGTTTTTATATGCATTCGTATTCGTATGCGTAACGTATTCGAGTATGTGTTCGTATGCTTATCGTATAAATGAGCATTTATTTGTAATAATGCAATACTCTGAAAATAAGAAAAAAAAATACAAAATTCACGAACCTCATGTCAAGGATAGTAATTTTATTTGAATTATTCAACCGTTACGATTGTTTCAAATGTAGACAGACCATTTAAAATTAAAAAGTAAAGCATTAAAATCATCACATATTACTTGTATTGACCTCAAAAGTACTGAGTTTATGACTACAGCTTCTAAGTGTGTAATATCTACGCAATTAGGGACATTTGCAATTAGCATTTAATTGTCGTTTTGTGTGAAAATAAATTTACGAATTATTTCTAAATTCATTTGCGACACAATCATTACTACTCTTTGGGTGAAGGTTATGTATAAAATAGTGGATATACGACGTTTTATAGGCTAGTCGATTTTTTAAAATAATCGCATACTTTATCTCAATTCTGTTATGTTTCTATTTTTGTTGTGTCTTAATATACTATTTACGGAATGCGGACCGTGACTTTGAAATACTCCCCTTTATATTTGTGTACTATATTTTAAAAAAAATTAGGCCACATAATTAAATTTCATTCTTATTTATTTAATCCGGGTTGAACCAAGTGTGAGTTCTAAGCGGTGTTGAGACCTCATCTATGTGGTGAGACTTCAATCTCATATTTCAAGGTGGGTTGCGACATTTACGTTGTAATGTATTCAACTTCAATAACCACTTTATACAGGGTAGGCTGTGTGCTCGTTCACCTCTGTAAGCGTTAAAAAAATTGTAACCAATAAGGACCTTTTTATTAATACAACATACCAGAGGGCAGATGGACGGCAGTTTTTCTGGTACACGATTTCTTTAGTATATAAATAGTTGAAATACCTGCATGCTGGGAACACCTTCCGTAAATATATTATGATGTCAAATATCTTCACTTATGTATATATGTTATGATGTATAGTCAGGTCAATATTCGAACTTCTGGCCTCAATACTGACAGTTTTCTTAAAAAACCAAATAAATGTATTCATATAATATGTATGTACGAGTAAAAATATACATTTTTCTCTTGAAAGCTCAGTTTTGTTTAGCTTCTCAGTTCGTCAAACGTATTATAATAATCAATTTTAATTTCACAAAATTCGAACAAATATCACATAGAAACAAAACAAACCAATATTACGTATGTATTTAAGATCAAACTCAAACTGTTGATTTCGGAAAGGAACTAAAATTGACAAGAAACGGTTAGAATAATTTGGCATACTGTCCACGCGAAGTAGTTTTGGGGCGCTTGTTATGAAATCAAATTATTTAAAGCGTGTTGTAAGAGCACAAGAGTTATCCACGACCTTCGGCATCCGTGAGAAGCTCCGGTCTCAGCGCGACCACATTGTCTCTTGTTAAATAATCGACAACAGTGCTCATGTTGCAACTGACGTGTTAACTACAATGATTTTAAGAGTGCGTGTGCCTTTATTTACTTCACGCCCGTTAATTAATGCAATACGTACTGAAACGTGAAGACCCGAAATAAAAACTTCGACCGAATAAACAATACATCAATTTGATTACTTAAATACTTTACTTCCTGGTTTTGTTGTCATCGAAAGACCACGACCCAGTCGATCACATGTCATGCGTCACTCATGAATGCGCCATCCCAGGGGCATAACAGTACATATTATTTTGTAAGCGTTCTTGTATTTAGAATGAATCAAGTAGTTCTAATCGTGGGAAAGTTTAAAGAATGAAGGACCGGAACGAAAGTAAGATCACTGTCTTTCCTACGTCTCCGGGGTACGTCTGAATGTAATTTGCTTGCTGTTTACTTAGATAACAAGTTTCTAATGACTTTTCCAAATATTTTATTTGCTTTGTACCAAATCTACACTTAATTAAATTATCAAATTAGATCGTTTAGATGTCAACTTGGAGCCATTAATGTAAGACCACAAACATTATTAATGGCATCATGCGCTATGACATCAGGCAATTTATTGATTACATAATTTTACAATAGCGCGCCCCTTGCAATTGATTGATGAGAAGACGTTAACATTTAGCTAGTCAATAATTTAACAACCGAAAAATATGATTTAGATACCATTTTGATAATACGCACGTTTAACAAGAAAAAAATTACGATTGTTATCTTCAGTTCCGTGTTGACGAAGAGGTCACCATTGCAATAAGGATGCTCTTAACTGAATCATTGCCTGATAATTATCTTAATATACATATGGTCACTATTACGTATGTGTTTTTATATGACTAGCAAAACATGTACATTAAATGATGTACCTAAAGAAAACTTTGTTGATTTTTTAAATATCTTTTTATTTTGGTTTATAGTAAAACATCATCATCATCATTATGGGCCCACAGACATCTACTGCTCGACATAGGCCTCCCCCAAGGCTCCACAGTGACCGGTCCTGCGTAGCTTGCATTCAGAAGATAGCAATGTGTAATTAACTGTACTAAGTTTTTGTACATTATATTATTCGATATTTTAAGCATCGCCCGTCACTATTGATTGATATGTAAGGCATAGGATTTTATTATACACAGTTATAAGCGCATTAGTACTTGTTTGGTGAATTAAGGCTGCAATATATAAGAAGAGCATACCATAGTTATTGCGATGCCTATGCAAGGGCGGATCCAGCTTTGGGGCCAGGAGAGGGTCACATAGTCAAATTTAGATACGTTCGTTCCCAAACGTTTGCCATTATATAAAGTTATTATATTATATTAAATTAATTAAATATTGAAGGTATGTAGTTACATAAAATCTGTGTGGTGACAAAATATATAAATAAAATCATTATATTCAATTAGTGGTCCACCTAAGTCCTGGAACCAGCTCAGGGGGTGGTCATGACCCCCATGACCCCCCCCCCTGGATCCGCCATTGTGCCTATGCTTAACATGTACAATGAACGAACTATTAAAATCGCCTTATCTTATACCTTTAAACGAGCAGTTCTTGTATATATATATATATAATCTGAATCTCGAAAACGGCTCCAACGATTTTCATAAAATTTTGTATACAGGCGATAAATCGATCTATCTACGATTTATTTTCAGAAAATGTTGTTTTATTAGTGTTTTCAACTCAAACTTTATCGATAATCAGCTTTATGACTCTTCCCGACATCTATTGGCAAATAATAATACTATTTTTCTTAATTGAGAGCAACTAACTGCTTTAAAGACACAATATTTCATCATTTTATCAATATGTAATTCGTATTTAAATATGATTTCTAAAAAACAGAATTTATCAAAAAAGAAAATGTCGAGCAAAGCTCGGTCATCGTCTAGTATTTATAATGAGTAGCTTAGTATGTTATGTCTGCGGTTTTGATCTGAGGTGCATCATCTGAGACATTTCTCGCTGCTTCGTTATCAGCTATCGCGGGAAGTTGTTTTTTTTGGTGTTGAACATTATCTGTTTTTTTTTGTTTTTGGTTTATTGTATTTTATCTATGAGTTGTTTTATTTTAAATTTTATTTCGAAATATTCATTTCGTCGTAAATTGCAGTGTGGACTTGTTTAGTAAACCATTAAAGAATTGCTGGAGCTAGAAGGTCGATTTACAACATCAAAATAGGTTGATAATGCACTGTAAATTGAGGTGAGTTATTAAGTTCGAACAGAAGATATACCAAAACATGTTTATTGTGACTCATACATTGCGTCACATAAATAAAATAAATAAAAATGTTATTCTCGCAACCTGCTAAATAATGAAGTTTTTGATAGTTATTTTTCCTATAATATACATCTCTACAGTGCATTTTTATTGTAAGTTTCATTTCCAGCATTGGTGTGGTATTCGAATCCGTAATTTGCCTTTCAGTAAAGTTTATTTTAGGCGTGTGATCATATTTACAAAATGGCAATTAAACTAACTATAAGTGGCAATTATATTTGAAAACGAAATGTATTAAAACATATTGTGCCCTATAAACATGCTTATTTATACCTAAACAATGTGACAATAGTGGAATTCACTTTTATAACACGTATTACTTAACTAAGCCATGCAGCTTCGAAAATAAGAAACAAATCGCAATCGAACACAATAAAAATAATCACCGTATCGTTTGTGAATTTCAAAATGCAAAAATTACATAACTAATGAAAAAATAACAATAGATCATCAAAGAGTTAACAGGCTACCTCAGTCCGATATGGTTCGTTCGCTAAACAGTAGCTCATTCATATAACTCGGTCCTCGGCTATACACCGTGAAGAGTATTTGGTTCATGGTCATTTATGTACCGGCGTGTCTGGGGGTATTTATAGTTAAAAACTGTCCCGAAATAAGTCATTGACTATTTCAAAACCTCTCAGTAATTAAACTGTGCTACATCATATCACACTATGGCAAAAATTATTATGTAGATGATTTAATTTAAGCTTTCACGTAGGTACGTACCGGGAAATTTGAATTATGAATGTAACTACGAATTTCATATTTCTAGTTACTTTATTACTAAATTTCTGTGTATTAACTTGGTCAAATCTATATTCATGAATAATTGTTGAAGCAATAAAAGCATTTAAAATTTTTTTTAATTGTTTTTTCTTTTGTTAAATTGATATCACAATAACCTAGGTTTAGTACAAATACTTGCTGAGTAATTTCGAGGTAATAGCATTATTAAATCATCACCTCAACATAGGAAGTATGTGTATATAAAAGGAAGGAAGCAATGTTCTGCTAGACTTATTTGCTAGTTAAAGAAATAAAATTGTTAGAGCGAAAAAATATGATTTAAAAAGATCTCGTAATTACTATGAAACTTACGCTTAGTAATTTGTGTAATACTGTGCATAATGTGTAAATTAGAGGAATCCGCTATGGACATATCAAAGAGTGAAATGTAATTCGTGAATGGTGCTTGTGGTTTTCGTATTTACGACTTCCTATGTCATAATGGCGAGGGGCCTTTTAATGTGAACGACATGCACACAAACTAAGAATTTACATGTGTTCATTACGCATTTTTGTTACTTTCTATGTATTTCGTATGTCATATTCACGCATCGTGCTTTCTTATACATAAGCAAAAAGCTTAATTAATTATTTTTATAATAAACTAGCTGACCCGGCAGACTTCGTAGTGCCTCAATCGATAAATAAAAGACACATCAAGGGGACACAATCAAGGAAAAACGAAATTGTTTGTTTTTATATAATTCCGAGCTCTTTTATATTTTCTCACCTTTAAACCTCTCTTTTAAAAAAACTCTCTTTTAAACCTTCCCTGGACTTCCACGAATAATTCAAGACCAAAATTAGCCAAATCGGTCCAGCCGTTCTCGAGTTTTAGCAAGACTAACGAACAGCAATTCATTTTTATATATATAGATAGTTTAATAAGTATATCTTTACAATCTTTTGTTGTTGTTCTTTATTATAATTGTTTAATTTGCTAGTTATTAATGTAGATTAGTTATTTACTTTACGTGCTACAAAACTACAAATCATGTTTACACTCACAGCATGAATTTACATTAAGTATTCTAAATAATGAAATTAGCATAATTAGGACTTAAAATATAAAAAAGTCTGATCTTTTGACTACGAATTCTCAATTTTTTTATTTAAAACTGCGTTCATTTTAAATTACTTAATGAATATCATAAGCATATTTATTGTCAATCTAACAATTATTGGCGATCGGTAACCGGTGACCAATAAACTGATCTAAAAAGTAGTTATAAGAGATCTTAATTAAATTTAATAGTAATTAAACAATCATTCAATTACTATTTCTAATGAAATTTTAGACAAATATACTATACGGTTCGTTCCTAGACATCAATGACGTTACAAGCAATGTCTGTCGCCGAGCTGAGCAAAGTTTTTTTCTTAAATTATAGCTGCCATAAATGCTGCTAATAAATAATTCTTTATTTATGTAAAACTCATTACATTAATACGAATTAACATGTGAACTTGATCTAAACAAAAATTGGAACAATAGCAGAGAGCGTCTAAAAAGCCTTGTACACACATTCGGTACTTCTTAGCGGATGTTACCATTAATGTTACCTTATACATGATTAATGATACCATATAATTAGAGTATTGAAATTACGTGGGCGTGAGAATAACCTATGAGATTGCTCAGCAAGCGATACGATATATTTGGTGATTTCGATTTACTTCGGCTGTTTTACAACAATTATTTAAGCACTGTCTAGATGTTAATTAGACCTATTTAAAATGTATTTGGACATAATTACATTAGAGTTATGTATAAGAAATGGTTCTAAGGCTTTTAGAACGTCTACTGTTGGCAACCCAACAAATTGGTATAATTTTTTTTTTATTGCTGCGGTTGTGGTGGCAACATTACTTTTGAATTTCGAAATGTCAAAAAAAATATTTTTTGTAAAACGTGCTATTGTAAGCAAATTATAAAATTTCCAAAATAAAAAATGTAAACGTGCAATCCTCGCGAGTTTATTTATTAAGTTCCTTGCCCATCCTAATCCTACAGTCCACAACATTTACGGTTAATACTTTCTTCCCTATTTATATTGCGTTCATACATTACGGTTTAAATGTTTTGACGGCCGTTTAATACAACTGACAAATTAGCCTGGTGTCCTGTGTGCTTAGTGTAAAAGTTAACTTTAATTAGTATGGAGTTGGAATAGCTTCCCTTCGTTTGCCCCCAGGGGCGCTGTTCCAACTCCATACAAATCTGAGTTAACTTTTACGCGATCGAGAAGTTAAAAACTCGCACTAAGCACACTGGTCTCGGCATTCACGTAATGTCTATGTGATTTGATAGACACTTTATACGAAGTAGCCCGTGGCTATTTGGGCTGTCGTAGAGTATGAAAAATTTATAGCCAAATTTTATGAATCTAATCGCAAATTAATATCTTTTCAATTGTTTTTGAATAGTCGTGGTCATAATGGCCCGTTGTAACCGGCACGGCCAAGCTCCCGCATATCGTTTGACCGTAATGATCGGTTATCGATACGATTGCGTCACTTACAGCTCCGAGAATGACATAACCCAATTAATTTTTAATACGTTTTATTAGCTTCAGACGTATGTATGTTTGTAACTGAATATTTGAATATGATTTTGACCCCCTTAAAACGTCGGATTAACTCTAAATTTGGTATACTAATTAAGGCCCGATGAGAATTCAATATTTAAAAAATTAAATAAAAAAATTGAAATTCAACTAAAAAACTGAAAAGTAAATATTAGTTTTAAAAAAAACGAACAAAATACGCTTTTATTGAAAATCCAACTAAAAAATAGAAAATATATTTTAATAAATTTGAATTAAAAATAGGTAAGAAAAAATCATTTTATTGTAAAAAAAAGCACGGATTTTCTATAAAAGCGTATTTTGTTAGTTTCTTTAAACTATTATTTATTTAATGTTTAGTTCAATAGCTCTAATCATTTGTAGCCATTCAAAAGTTGCGTTTTGGTTGAAGATGATGAAAAATAAAAAATCCTTTGCACAACATAACAGAGCAAGTAAAATAATTTCCCATTAACACTTGAGTTGTCCATTTGTACAAATTTTCGACGGCATTATATTTGTTTGAGAAACAAAGGGTTTCCACATAGTCGTTTCAATATTCACCGTGTCGGAATGTGAGCATCCTCCGAGTTAAAGGTTACGGCGAGGTCGGTGCGATTGTAATGAACAGTCTTGAAGGTAGATACAGTTTATATTTTTAATACAATAGAATTATCGCAATTAAGTAAAAGGGAAGCTCCGGTTTAGTATTGTTCTTCCGTGAATGAGTCGTTTGCGCTTGTTGTTGGTGGGAATAAAATTAAATCGAATGCTTTTGATTTTTGAATGTTAAATATTTACTTTCATATTATCTCTTACTAGTGGTAGGACCTCTTGGGAGTCCCGTACCCGTGCGGTAGGTAACACCACCATCCCTATTTCTGCCGTGAAGCAGTAATGCGTTTCGGTTTGAAGGGCGGGGCAGCCGTTGTAACTATACTTGAGACCTAAGAACTTATATCTCAAGGTGGGTGGCGCATTTTACGTTGTATATGTTTATGGGCTCCAGTAACCACTTAACACCAGGTGGACTGTGAGCTCGTCCACCAATATAAGCAATAAAAAAGAAAAATCTATGCATGTATAAGTAGTTTTGCTACTGGAGCTAAATATTAAAAAAACTTGAGAATTTCAGTACAATTTTTAACATCCTTAAATTGACAAAAAAATAAAGAGAATATTTTGAAACAAAAAAAGTAAAATAAATACTCTATCATTTATATAAAATCAAAATCTTATAGATATAGTTCAGAATTGAATACGAAAACGAGTATTGTTTTTTTATATGTCTTCTTTTTCTCGACCTTATCCCACTAGATGGGTTCGACACAGGTAATTTTTCTCTTCCATTCTCTTCTATCAGCCGTCATCTCAACAGTCACTCCTCTCTCATCTCTCTCTCTCTCTCATATCGTCATTCACACACTCCATCCACCTCTTCTTCGGTCGATCTCTTCCCCTCTACTTTGCACCACCATTTCCATACATCTCTTAATCATGTATAAAAAGAGCATCACATGTCCATACCGCCGTCCGCTCTTTGATTTGTTAATTATCGAGGCTACTTTCACAGTTCCTCTGATATACCTACTCATTCCGTGTTTTTTTATGTGTTTTTTTAATAATTTTTTTTTTATCGATACTAATTTCTTTTAATTATTATAAATCCCACAAAAACGCATTTCTGTTTTAATACGGAATCCAGTAATTATACTTTTTTTTCCCAAACAAAACACATTTCCATCAATGCTAACAAAAAATTTAAGTTAAATAAAACTGTGTTTTAGAACGTAAATAGTATACGCCAAGTAGTGCATCTATCTGATCATAAAAAAAATTTGTTACGACACTAAAAATGGTAATCTTAAACAATCTCGATAAGGCACGTCTATGTAAATTCTCCGAGCTATGATCTGACCTCGGCAGAGTGGGAGCCGCCGTTTCTGTGTATGGTTCATGAGATGACCCTAAACATCGCCTGCGGCTTTATTACACAACCGCATGATTACATCCTCATAGATCGTCACTCTCGTTGCCACCAAGTTGCCACTATCGTTTTAGATGAATGATAATGTTGCCTAAAATATTTATCTGAAGCCAGTGAGGTAATGGTCCGTTTCGATCTAGATAGAATCTTAAAATTATTGAGTGAAATCGTCTTCGTTTCATCTACACCTCTCTCTCTCTGGCTCTGTCTCTCTCTGTCTCTCTCTCTCTTTTTCTATCGTAGCTATTCATCCCAGCTCTCAGCCTACTGAGAGCCTAGTCAGCTCTCCTTATTTTTCTCCTCCAATTCGCTCATCGTTTCAGTTACACCGCAAATAAAATATTCACTTTATAGATTGTCAAAGTCGGTCGAGTACCAATTTTCCTAGATTGCGGATCTCCTTCTAATTATATAATTTTTTTTTATTGCCTTTGTAGGCAGACGGGCATACGGCCCACCTGATGGTGAGTGGTTACCGTCGCCCATGGACTTCAGCAATGCCAGGGGCAGAGCCAAGCCGCTGCCTACCGCTTAATACTTAATAATTAACAATATAGCTTTATGAACCACTTCTTATTTCATCTTAGAACGTCGACTTCCAAGACTTAGAACTTCGTTTTGGATCTTTTGTATCGTTCTTCTCTTCCTAATCTTTATTTCCAAGCACTGCCCGCATGAATCCTTCAACAGCGCTTGAAGGTCGAGAAATTATATAGTACGGTTCCAAGATGTTCAGTTATGGCCTTGAAAGGTAGTCACACTAACAAAATATGAAGCGTAACTTTCACCTTCTTGTAGAATCGGCAGGTTGATTTTGTGTAGATGCTCTGCAATGTCAAACGTATTTTGCGACTATGGAACAACATCGTGTCATAAAATCAGATCTGGAAAATTACAAGTTTGTAAAATTACGTACTTATTATGCTGTGAAACCTGTACGGAGACCGTTCCACAAAATTTCGCAAAGCAATTAACCGGTTTGAACTGTAGAATAGTTAGATATTACTATGCTACTTTACTTTCCTTTCATCCTATAGGATATTTTTATTATATTCGCAGCCAGTTAAGCTTGAGTTCGATTGATGATGTGTACTCACTGTAGCTCATCAGCAATGCCAAGAGCATAGATAAGTCGATGTCGTCATTGCAGTATTTTTGGGCCAAATAATAAGTTTTAGTATTAATTATAGTTTTAATTTAAATATCACAAAAATACCGAGCTTAGTTAATATGAAACGGCTATAGAAATGTGCGTATGGGCTTAAGTGAAGTGCCAGCATCACACAATTTAATTGCCTGCAAGTCATTCTACGCGTGTTTCGTAACGAGCTGTTCCAATGTAATACCACCTTGTTTAATACTTTAAAGAAAAAGAAAATTTATTGTTTATTAATTACTTGTTTTATTTTTCAAAACAAAATCGACTCTTAGGGATTATGGAAAGTTAATATTGTTATCGTGAATAAGCGAATGTGTTAACATTAGGGTAAATTGAAGAATCTGTGGTCTTTTTTTTCTCCTACCTAAGCTGATAGCCTTGAGAGGCTATTTCAGCGTAAACTTAACTACTAGGTGAGCTCACGGGGCTCAAAACTGACGACGTTGCTAACACGAAACCTAGCAAGAGTCGTACTTCGCAGAATCTACCACCGGATTGGAAACGGATCTGTGGTCTATTTTATGAATATATTTTTATTGCAGTGGCTCAGCAGACGTGCTCACGGTATGTCTTGTATTTAGTAATTTCCGGAATCTATAGTAATAACAATTGTAAAAACCGCAACCAATCTTGATATATGAGACCAAAGTTTCAAATTTGGTGTATTATGTTTATCTTCCAAATTGGAGTTAATGACTACTTTATGCGAGATATAGGTAGAAGTACTTACTTTACTGGTTCACAATACCATCTTAACAATAGTTATTCGTAGAATCAAAAATTTATTAGGATTTGATTTTATTAAAAGAAGCTAATCATGGAACGATTTCCATGATACCATACGTCATGAATTTATAAAAAAGGTGAGAATAAAATAGTAGAAAAGTTAGATGGAGGATTTCAACTTCAGCATGGTCGTATCACTCGATGCAGATACATAAAGTGACTCATACGTCAGGCCACACATTTCCACATATCCAAATATATTCCATAATAAACGTTCCTTTCTCAAATGTTCTTCTCTTGAACTGGGTATTTTAACTTTTAACCGAAAACCACGTATTTCACAGTTATGTGAAAAACATTTTAGTATATTAGGCGTCTCGATAGGAGTTTTGGCAATGATCGACCGTAGTTTTGACACTGCTTACTCGTAATGTGTCATCATCATCATCAGCCTGCGGCAGTCCACTTCTGGACATAGGCCTCCCCCAAAGCTCGCCACTGAACCCGATCTTTGGTTCCACGCATTCAGTTACTGCCAGCTGCCTTGCGCAGGTCGTCGCTCCATCTAGCAGGAGGGCGTCCCACACTACGTTTGCCGGTTCGCGGTCTCCACTCCAGAACACGTCTACCCCAACGGTTATCGGTTCTGCGACATATGTGACCAGCCTACTGCCACTTCAGCTTACTAACTCTGCGAGCTATATCGATCACTTTGGTTTTTGCCCGAATGACCTCATTGCGTTTTCGGTCTCGCAATGACAAACCGAGCATAGCTCGCTCCATAGCTCGCTGAGTAATTTTTAATTGGTGGACCAGCCGCACAGTCAGTGTCCACGTTTCGGCTCCGTAGGTAAGCACGGGTAGGACGCACTCGTAATCGTAATGTGTAAGTTACGTTATATAAAGTTACGTCTAACATACGTACAGCAATAACCACTATTAAAGGTAAACCCTACGAGTCATTCACACTAATTTGAAGAAGACGAGGTAGTCCCACCTGTCTCATTACGAGTTTGACGACATTCACGTCGGATATCCTTGGGTTCCGATTAATTACTAAATTACAGATACAAACAAAAGGCACTAACAAATATAAGATTTTCTCAAATATTTTATAGTTTTTATTTATTTATTATTATTGCTTAGTTGGGTGGACGAACTCATAGCCCGGCTGGTGTTAAGTGGTTACTGGAGTCCATAGACATCTACAACGTAACTGCGCCACCCACCTTGAGATATAAGTTCTAAGGTCTCAGTATAGTTACAACGGCTGCCCCACCCTTCAAACCGAAACGCATTACTGCTTCACGGCAGAAATAGGCGGGGTGGTGGTACCTACCCCTGCGGACTCACAAGAGGTCCTACCACCTGTTAGTATAATATATATTTCATATAATATGAATTATTACCTAAGATACAGTAAGATATGTTACGCCCGTGGGCCCCCTCTATGACTGAGCGTCTCCAGCCCCAGCAGCTGCGGGACATCGTTTCGGCGTTGTTCCCGCAGGAGCGGGAGGGTTTTGTCCCTCCCGCTATGGGCGGGCCGTCTGACACCGTCGACGGCCAAGCTCCTGCTGAGGTGCCCCGTATTACCGAGGCAGAGCTCCGGGTGGCCGTTGTCAAGATGACTGCGAAAGACACGGCCCCCGGCCCGGACGGAGTCCATGGCCGGGTATTGGCCTTGGCCCTCGGTGCCCTGGGGGACCGGCTCCTTGAGCTATATAATGGCTGCTTGGAGTCGGGACGGTTTCCGTCGCTCTGGCGGACGGGTAGACTTGTATTGTTGAGGAAGGAGGGGCGCCCGGTGGATACAGCCGCTGGGTATCGTCCTATCATACTGCTGGACGAGGCGGGAAAGTTGCTGGAACGTATTCTGGCTGCCCGCATCGTTCGGCACCTGGTCGGGGTGGGGCCTGACCTGTCGGCGGAGCAGTACGGCTTCCGGGAGGGCCGTTCGACCGTGGATGCAATTCTTCGCGTGCGGTCCCTCTCGGACGAGGCCGTTTCTCGGGGTGGGGTGGCGCTGGCGGTGTCTCTTGACATCGCCAACGCATTTAACACTCTGCCCTGGACCGTGATAGGGGGGGCACTGGAGAGGCATGGAGTGCCCCTCTACCTCCGCCGGCTGGTTGGGTCCTATTTGGGGGCCAGGTCGGTCGTATGTACCGGGTACGGTGGGACCCTTCATCATTTTCCGGTCGTGCGTGGTGTTCCACAGGGGTCGGTTCTCGGCCCCCTCTTGTGGAATATCGGGTACGACTGGGTGCTGAGGGGCGCCCTCCTCCCGGGCCTCCGCGTTATTTGTTACGCGGACGACACGTTGGTCGTGGCCCGGGGGGATGATTATAGGGAGTCTGCCCGTCTCGCCACAGCGGGAGTGGCCCTCGTCGTCGGAAGGATAAGGAGGCTGGGTCTCGACGTGGCGCTCAGTAAATCCGAGGCTCTGTGGTTTCACGGGCCGCGGAGGGCGCCACCCGTTGACACCCACATCGTGGTTGGAGGCGTCCGGATAGGGGTCGGGGTGCAGTTGAAGTACCTCGGCCTCGTGTTGGACAGCCGGTGGGCTTTTCGTGCTCACTTTGCGGAGCTGGTCCCCCGATTGATGAGGACGGCCGGTTCTTTGAGCCGGCTGCTCCCGAATATTGGGGGACCGGATCAGGTTGTGCGCCGCCTCTACGCGGGGGTGGTGCGATCGATGGCCCTGTACGGTGCACCTGTGTGGGCTGAGCCGCGCAGCCGGGCCACTATGGCTAGGTTCCTGCGCCGGCCGCAGCGCACCGTTGCCATCAGGGTCATCCGCGGATATCGCACCGTCTCCTTCGAGGCGGCGTGTGTTTTGGCGGGGACGCCGCCATGGGAACTGGAGGCGGAGTCGCTCGCTGCCGACTATCGGTGGCGCAGCGAGCTTCGTGCTCGGGGCGTGGCGCGTCTCCCCGAAAGTGAGCTGCGGGCGCGGAAGGCCCATTCTCGGCGGTCCGTGCTCGAGTCGTGGTCGAGGCGATTGGCCAACCCCACGTGGGGGCTACGGACCGTCGAGGCGGTTTATCCGGTCTTTGATGACTGGGTGAATCGTGGCGAAGGACGTCTCACCTTTCGTCTGGTGCAGGTGCTGACCGGGCACGGATGCTTCGGGAAGTACCTGCGCCGGATAGGGGCTGAGCCGACGACGAGGTGTCACCATTGTGGACACGACCTGGACACGGCGGAGCATACGCTCGCTGTCTGCCCCGCTTGGGAGGTGCAGCGCCGTGTCCTGGTCGCAAAGATAGGACCTGACTTGTCGCTGCCTGGCGTCGTGGCGTCGATGCTTGGCAGCGATGAGTCATGGAAGGCTATGCTCGACTTCTGCAAGTGCACCATCTCGCAGAAGGAGGCGGCGGGGCGAGTGAGGGAAAGCTCTCCTCACTACGCAGAAACCCGCCGCCGCCGAGCAGGGGGTCGGGACCGGGGTCGTATCCGTGACCTGGCCCCCTAAGAGCTAGGGGTCCCACCTGTTTTGTGCGGGGAGGGACCCAGACGTGGGGTGGCGTGCTCTGCACGCTCACCCGCAATAGGAAGCCGGGTGATGGTAGACCGCGTTCCCCCGACCGCTCTGGGGGAAGGTGTAACGCGGCGCCATTAAAGCGGGCTCTCGGCCCGCTGAACGAGGGAACCGGTGGTCGTGTCGCTGGCGGCCACCGGTCCGGCGTCCGTGGGACGGTGGGATGGATGTAATGTGCTCTGCGTCAACCCTGTCCCGCCGTTTCAATAGCCCCGACTGGGCTCCGGCCCGGTCCGAGGTAGGGCGCCGGTTGTGAGCGGCAGGAGTTTTTAGTGAGGTTCAACTCCCACATACCCCACCTGCCGCGCGGGTGGGGATCCGGCGATTTTCTCCTGTGGAAAAAAAAAAAAAAAAGAGATTGTGTCACATCTACATAACGTAAGAACATTGTGTATTTTCATATTAAATCCATGAATAGCGCAAAAACGATGAGAGGTTTATGATCTAAGCGTCAGTTGTTAGATCTATAGTTAAAACTTGGTTTGATACGTTAGTACATAATTGGGATTTGGTACATTAATGAACGTATTAAGCAGCAAAAACTCTTTGTGAAGTGTTATTTTTTGTACAGGATTTATTTTTATTAAAAAATAATAATGAAACACTGATTATAATCATTTAAGTATTTGAATCGTTTTGAATTTCATAAATTTTCAAGTGAGAACAAAAATTTCTGATCCAGTTTCGCCTATACGAAAGCCGCCAGTGAGTATAATAAATACATTTTATGAACATACCACGCAATCATAAATTTGGTATCCACACAAATCGACTGATGACCTAATATTAAGCTGACAGAGTTTTCTAGTGTTTAATTTCTACGATTCAGCTGAGACTTTGAGAGCTCGCATTACAAGAACAACATAAAGCAAATGAAAAGTCATAAATATAGTGTACTTATAGCGTGAAAAAATAATTACGAACAAATTTATAAGATATTGAATTAATGCATTATTTTATTTTACTTTCTATTTCACTAATAGAATAAGTAGTGTTCCAAAGTAATATCATGCTGCAAAATGTCTGTACTTGGATACTACTAGTATGTACATACATACATACTGTTTTACAACCGACAGTGAAACGACCGCTACATTTTATTGTTGACTGACATTTCTATCACTTTCGATTGACATCGCATAATGAAAGTTAAGTTTGCTCTTTAGTTTTCGATTGCATCTACATAATTAGAATATTATAATTAAGAAAAAAATATATAAATATAGTTAGTAATGAAATAGGTTGTAATTTATAACTTATAACGTAAATATGTGTTCGCGCGTTTAAATCTTTTCTTACGATGTTATCGGCTTCCGCACCTACATACAGATTATATTCAAAATAATATAATTTAAATGTACTTTTATTCACATCTTTCGAAATTATTCGAAATTTCAATAAATACGTGATAAAAAAAAATTGCTCTACAAGGGTAAGCGAGAAGTACGTCTACTTGGAGTTAAATAGCTACACATCGCAATGAAATTGTCGCTTATTACCTTAAGGCGTAAGGTCGAAGGGCTCAATTTGAACTGTGAAATGTTTTTTTTTATATCGCCACAGGATTTTACATGGTTAACTCTTTCTGAGTTTTAATCAGATTATACGATTTTGCATTGATAGGCAGACGAACGAAGTAACGGCTCATCTGAAGTGAAGACGCCCTCGAAGCTCATCTTTGAGACATAAATTCAAAACCCTAATTTCTAACGTATCTCACTTTAAAAAACTGGAATGCGTAATCGCCACAGAAATAGCTCACTACTTAACTAGACGCGTCATTTTTAAGTCACGTCTCTAAAAACTGCCGGGGAACGGAACCTAATGGGACTATCAACTGCGCGTTTATAAGTAAGTATTTATAAGTAAAGTAAGTATAATTTCCTATTAAAACAATAATTGATAAAATGCAAATAATGTAAATCATGATACTAACGAAATTGTGTCCTTAATTGTCCGATTTATGGAAAATATTTTTGGTAATGATCTTCTTTTAAATCGGGCGAATGAACTTAGGGCCCACCTGGTTTTAAATGATAACTGGAGTCTTAAAATATTAAAAAGTAAATGATGGCGCCCACCTTGAGACATTAGTTAGTTCTACGTATAAAAGTATTCGCGTGATGATATTTGGTCAAACGTCTTGCGATTCACGGCTATTTCCTAACCGTTGGCGATGTTTTGCTACTCAATATCTTACATGTAAATTTCTCGCATGTTCTGTTGCAAGAATTTACACAAATCCGAATAAATTTGTTACGGTAGTAATAATATGTTTTGTAAGGATTCGATGCTCGTATGGAGAGATGTTTTGCAGGATTTTACAAGAAAATACGTACTTTAAAAATTACACAGCTGAGAAATCTGATACAGTTATTTCAAAGCTAACTAAAAAAAATTCCGTGCTATTATGACGCTTATAGCGAAAAAACGAATGAAAAAAAATCAATTTGTAAAAATTCGTGAAATTATCCAACTATCAAATTTCGTTGCAATGCGGTGGTAGATTCTTCGAAGAACTGCTCTTGCTAGGGCTAGTGTTAGCAAATTCTCCCAGAGAACAGGTAGAAAATTTTTTTATAATATAAAAAAACAAAACCTTAAAATATAATTCAAAAACAGTATTATAAACGACTCATTTGCTCAATGCACTTAACCTTTCCATAGGAGAACCGTAAAACAATACATAGCAGCACAAATTGAGCAACCGTACAAATATGGCTGTGTCCGTCGGGACTAAAGCCCATCACTGCATTATCACTGTGACATAAATGAAGACAACCAAAGAGAAACGTGATGAATGAGCGGCCAGTCATCGGCAACCACAATAGAGGTATTTAAAATCGAGAGCTGTCCAGATATTAACGCGTGGCCAACAGTATGTTCTACTTAGTTTAAATAGTCACTATTTGAATGACTTACCTAGACAATAATAAGTCCGGTATTGTAGAAATAAGTACTAAGCTTTTATGATAAAGAAAGAATATGGAAGGCATCGAATAATCATTGCTAAATACGATTATCAGACTATTGAAATTGGAAAAGTTATCAGCTTTTGGAAGAGCTTCTGAAGTTTTTTTAATCCCACATCAAAAACCCATCAAAATGAAAAGACTGATATCGGAAACTGTAATAAGGCCAATGTTGCAGAATAAACATTTATCAGCTAAAAAACTGCTCGTTTCTGCCTCAAAACAGGCACACACTCCAGTTTGATCATTATTTTAATGAAATTGTAGCAATCTCAAGTTGGGTTTGGATATTATCATCATGATGTCCATGGGCTTCACTATCATCTTAACATCGCACTCTAAGAGCTCATCTGCCAACCGGATGATCTTAAAAATGAGATTAATTTATCGAATTTAAATAACATTTAAAACAGTTTTACTATGTTCAGAATTTAAAAAGGTTTGCTACAAAAAGAGCTTTCACTTGAATACAATACACCTATTTAGTCCAGAATTATTAAAAAGAGATGTCGATACTTAAACGAGGTTCAAGGTACGACAAATTAAACTCTTGCAAGCCAAATAATTAAATCACTACAAGCAAAATTTTCTATCACACTATCATACTTTCATTTTACAGCAAGTAAAATTATTTAAGTATAATTAGACATTTTGTGGGTAAAACGTGCCGGAGATTATCACGCGTCATTCTAATGTCTTCACGTTACGTCGCGTCGTGTAGAGTCATGCTGTGACCTTAGTACAGTAACCACGATTCATGCACACGAGTTAATTTTTCTGTTTTCACTCTTATGCAAAAATAGCGAGGTGTATAGAAGCATAATTTAGCTAAATAACATATTAATTTCTGTACTTGTTCCGATTAATTATTCATATCTGTTACACGAAGTCAGAGGTTTGGTTAGAAAACTTCACGTAATCCTTAATTGACGATCGTTTTCCATTTAGTTTCAGTACAAAGTCGAGGCTTAACGTGATACTAGATTTTATTTTTCATCACCAAACGATTAATAATTTTTTTGTCGCAATGTATTTGCAATTATTTGTTTAGGTAGCAATGGATCGACGACTTATCGTTTTACTTTATATAGGTTTGAGCCATGTGCTGGAATAAATCAGCGTAGAGCTTAGTGATCAAAATGAGGTAATTAATTTTCAAGTTTTCATTACTAATTATCAAGTTTAACATCAATATAACATAAAGTTCAACATACTTATGACTTCCGTGTTTAATAATTAGATGGAACAAGATTATAATTATCGTGAGATACATCACCTGTTTTTGTATAATTTATAAGGTAACATCATATACTTTGTGAATCGAATGACCTATCAAGGACTAGAATGGACATCTTGATTGACAGCTATTCATTATAAACTTGACGTCTTTCAAAAGAGGACCACCAACCTAAATACATAGCCATGTAATCTATCAATACCTAAAAATGTTTTAGATTTAAATATATACTAAAGTTTTCGATTACATAGCATTTATATTTTTGTAGAAAGTACAAGAGAATGAGTTTAAAAACCTTCGTGTTTCCCGAGTACTGGCCACGGAAGCGTGAACACGAAACATCGCGATCGACTGGTTAGGCAATACGGGACTTTATGGGTGCCGTTCACGACTTGTCCCAGTTCTGGAAAACTACGTATTTACGGATTAGAATTAGTTAATGTAAAATAGTAATAAGTACGATTAAAGATATTAATTAACAAATATGAAGTTTCTCAACAACATTATACATCTATTCTTTACCAGTCTTGAAAATTATAGTATAATTTACAGCATATCGAAATACGCTGTTATATTTTGAATATTAGTAACAGCAAAATTTTATCTTAATATTACACTGTTGTTTTAGAAAGCTTACGCTCGTCGGTATACGGTCTTCGACCCACCTGATGTGGTCACCGTGGGGCAGCCAAACCAGGCACCTACCGTAGATTCTGACTAGTATACATTTTATTTTTAGGAAAACGGCTTGTGCCTTATCACTATTTCATCTTATACTGTTACATTCAGTTAATTACTAGGTATATTTTACGCAATGTACTTTTAACACCACAGTGTATTATAATTTTTTTTGTTGCTTTTATTTATCTTATGGTTATCGAAATTCTATTATTTGTATAGTTTATTTTTGCTTGCTGCACAAAAAAATATTTTTCTACTTTATTTCACCTGTCTTAACAAATAGCAACAAGCATACATGGTTGTCTCCGAATCACAAAAGTGTCTTAATGCCGTTCGTTCAAGTATGTTTAATTATTAGATATGTGTTTGATTTATCTTATCTGAATGAATGACGTAAGGATTGTTTGGAAATAAACAGTGAATCATCAATCTAATAGTGATTAATTACATCAAGAAACGATGGTTCGAAGGTTCGATAAAGGAGCTTTGTATTGGGATGTAGGTAGAATTACATCCTACTTCATAATTTGAATGATGTGTTTCTTAAACACGACAGAAATGTCTTTAATAAGTAATAATAATTAAAATGTCGATAAAGATCAGATGGGCCCGGAAGTTATTAAAAACTACTTTTTTATTGCCCAGACGGGTGAACCAGGGCCCTGAAACTGCGATACTTTAAGACGAATATTTTTTTGTATGGAAACTAGCGACATCTTGTAGTCCATGCCCCTAAAATTTATGCTGTTAAAGTAAATTTAATTATTGTATAACTAAACACAGAAATTAAAAAAATTTATCAATCTTATAAGTCTTTATTTGTTGTAGAAAATTTACAAAATCCTTTGTTCAAAATAAAATAAAGAATAGGTAATATGTTACTGCTATCTACAGGAGTAATGAGAAACTAATCAAAGTCCTCGTGACCTAAAGGATAAGACGTCCGGTGCATTCGTGTTGAACGATGCACCTGTGTTCGAATCTTGGGCGGGTACCAAAGTTTCTAATGAAATTCGTACTCAACAAATGCTTACGATTGACTTCCACGGTGAAGGAATAACATCGTGTAATAAAAATCAAACAAGCAAAATTATAATTTGCGTAATTACTGGTGGTAGGATCTCTTATGAGTCCGCGCGGAGAGGTACCACCACCCTGCCTATTTCTGCCGTGAAGCAGTAATGCGTTTCGGTTTGAAGGGTGGGGCAGCCGTTGTAACTATCCTGATACCTTAAAACTTATACCTCAAGGTGGTTGGCACATTTACGTGGTAGATATCTATGGGCTCCAGTAACCACTTAACACCAGGTGGGCTGTGAGCTCGTCCACCCATCTAAGTAATAAAAAAGTAAAAAGAAATCGAAGCGAAGCCATCTGGTGACCGATGCCCGCAAACATTTTTGTTTAGTGCTTGAATTGCTTTTCTATAACTAATTTATGTGTATTATCTATGGAGTGAACGAGTTCACGTGAGCCCATGCTGCCACCTACATTGAGACTTGAGTTATTTGTGTCAATTGTATAAATGTAATTACGAAAATTATAGTTTATGCGGGATTGTTTCTCATTATAATAATATGTTATCCCTTCTTCGTGCAAGTCATTTGTGAACATTTTTTTTTTTTTTTTTCTCGGGACGGGGGCCGAACCTCCTACGAGGTCCCCGCGCCTAGGGGGCGCGCGGGGTATGTGAGACTCAACGATCTGCAGGTGTTGAGAGCAGATCGCGGGCCCAAGGATTTTAGGGCCCACCCACTAAACGACTCCCCTGCACTCTTACACCCGACGTCCGATCTCCGTCCGGGGTCAGAACCCGTTCAGAGTAGGGGGGTTCCCGCGGTCAACACTACAACCAGACACGCGGCGCCACCCCGAGGACGCCCGACCGACGGGTCGTCGAGGCGATAGTCGACGACCAACGACGTCAGTCTCCGCGGTACGGCGGCCCTACCAGGCCGCCCGGGCGGTGCCGCTGGTGTTCCGGGATACCCCGCTGGGCCAGAACCAGCCTGCCGGGTCGGAACGCGATACACCGCCGACCGGGTTGCTCTTCAACAGTATGTTCGGCGACGACAGCGACGACGAAAATGCGGACCACATCGCAGTCAGCAGCCGCCGACGCGCCGTCCCGTCCTCCTGGTGCCAGCGCGCTAGAGTGACGGTAGCGTGCGGCGTAGCCTCAACCCCCTTAGGTCGCCCCGTGACCATCACCGGGAGGAGACTGCCTCCTCATAAGTCATTTGTGAACATGACTTAAGTGTGTATTTCATTAGCAAAGTTGGTTACTTCTTGCAGAATTGGAACATCTACACAATCGCATCGCTCGACACGAGTATACCAGATGTCCTTTAGGCTACGTCGTCTTTGATTTCGCAAATTTCTATTTACAACTGACTAGTTTTCAAACTTACGGTTCTTAGAGAGGAGCCATAGATCGGCCATGAGCGATTGTTATAATAATCTACACCAATAAAATTTGGAAACCAAATAATACCGTTGCAATTGCAGCGGCTTCAAAATTTCAAGTGTCAATAAATGGTCGTAAAATAATTTCACAAGTGTTAAAAGGTAGTTCGTTGCACGGTAGTGCCTATCTATTTTTTAAAATAAAGATTTCCTTAACGTTTCTATCAGCATCTAAGCATTTGTAAGACATGCTATTATTTTCAATGTGTATATTTAATTCACAATAAATTGTGAGTCGCTTGGCGTACAGGTAAATTATAAAGAACAAATTAAAAAATATATAAATTATTTAGTAAGTTGCAAGAGTAATTGCGCACATTATAATAGTTATGAGTTTAATTGATATTAAACAGAATGCGTGCAAAATTCCTCAAAGTAGCGTTCTGATAATTTCATTTTAGAGAGAGAGAGTATTTTTTATTGTACACCAAAAAAATAATTAAGCAATGCGATACATTAAATATAAAAAAATTACAATTAGCGGTCTTATCGCTAAGAGCGATCTCTTCCAGACAACCATCAGGCGGACAAGAATCATTTGGAAACGAATTACGCGCGGTATATATCTATATATATACATACACACATTCATACATATTATATATATGCACATACAAATACACATACATATACATACACAAATACCATTTTAATCATTTCTACATCCTTTTTTTGTTTGAAATTATGAACAAAAGTTATCAATGAATTTTAATTTTTAAGGAATTTAATATTTCCTTACATTAGTTTACTCATTAACATTTAACTGTGACGGATGGTCGACGGTCACGGGCGGGCGGCGAGCTTTCAGATCTCCCCTCCATGAGAACGGGCGGGCGGCGCATGCGTACTTCTAGCCAGTCCCTACGCGACGCACATCGCGAGAACATGTCCCCCTTGTGGATCTTGCTCACGTTGCTCCCTGTACTTGGTAAGTGAAACATCGTGTGATCTGTGGTGTTCTCTCATCGTGCACTGTGACGCAATTGCGGATATAATCGGGAAAGCATTTGGTGGAAAATCCGCTTTTGGAATTTTCCGACAACGAGGAAAAGGACCAGATTAATTTTGTGTTTCTTTGTTTTTGCATAAACTTTTGCAAAATGTGTTTGTTTTGTACCTATACTTTATTACGAAAAAATTCTGAACTACTTTTTAAAGTTTTTGAGCTTAAATTGCAGACAACAACCATGGTTTCGTAATTTTCTCTCTAAATGTAACTAAAAATATGTACTTTCATGTATAATAATTTAGTGTATAAATGAGTAATACATCGTGTGCTTTATCGTAGGAAATGCTCTTTTCGCGCATTAGAAAATATTTGTATATTAATGTTATGTGGTTACTTTATGTACATTATTTAAAAGTTTTCAATTCATCAAATAATTTTGCAATTAAATGATATTTTACATTATTACGATTTTCCTCCGCATTACTGAGGGTTTCTCCCGATTAGAGATTAATTTTTGTTTGATGATCCACCTCAAAGAAACCACCTGATTCTCTCCTACTATTCAGCCAAATTTAATCCTTCTTTTTTAAATTTCGATAGTCATTCTACAGTGTAAGGGGCAACTGCTTAAAATTAAAAGCAATTAGGTCAATTTAAATCGCCACGTTGAAATCTCCATTCGCTGAATGATTATAGCTCCCAAGTTAAAAACAAATTTACTTATTTCCAAAAAAAAACTATATATATTAGAATAGACCACGATAAAACAATTAAGTATCATTTAATGCTTTGATTTTCATTCGATTTTTTTTAGTAGCCATTGACAAGTGTTATTAATATATTGAAATGGAAATATTCCGTTTTTTCTAGGAATTTTAAGAACATGAAATAAAATAATATCTAATTCTTAAAACCTATGTAGGTAATTATTGAGGTATCAGTGATTATGGTGGCATGTCGATCACTGTGCGATCATTATTAATAAAAAATTAACGTTTCACTTTCAATGTCCTTAAATTCAGCTTAGATTTTCTACGTATTATTGGCACTTGAAATACATATACGTGATAAGGACAAAAAGTACACTGAGACACTAAATACCAAATATTTGTCGCAAGCATACATACTATGATTTAGTAGCAGAAGAACAACGAAGCAATCTAATAGCTTAATCATTATATCTTAAAACCAATTCAACATGTAACAATCAATTTATAATCGAGCAAGAAAGTTCAATATGTCCTGCTTAATAGTATTGTCGTTCCAAATATTTCCAAAAAATTCTAACATATTTTGTGATATAGGATGTAGCTAGATCTAAAAGCTATTGTTTAAATTCAACTATTGTTACTACCGCAACATTTATACTTTGAATTATTTATTAAGAGAAACTTTCAAAGTAACGCAGTTTATCGTATTATCAGAACAAATTTAAGAACAATTTATATTTTGTACTCGTATGAAGATACACAGACTGCACGCGATCATTAGGGATGCACAATACATTTTGTATATTGGCTGTGTACGTACCGCGCAAGTATTTCTTGCGCAATGATGCACTTTCCATTCGCTCTGTGCCCCGAGGCAGACGGGTGGTCACAAGTTGAAAGGTCTAAGTACACTTGTTTTTAGAGATCGTTCTTATTTTAATTTATCTCTATTTTAAAACAATTATTTCGTCCAAGTGTAGGTAATCGTCAAAAAGGCATTCGGTTTGAAGGGTGGGGCAGCCGTTGTAGCTATAATGAGACCTTAGAATTTATATCTCAAGGTGTGTGGCGCATTTACGTTGTAGATGTCTATGGGTTCCAGTAACCACTTAACACCAGGTGGGCTGTGAGCTCGTCCACACATCTAGGCAATAAAAAAAAAATCGATTATTTTTATTGAAATTCAACGAAACTCAAACGTATAGTAAAAAATATCAGTTCGAAATTTAAATAATATTTACACCATGTCATGATTTAAATTGATGAATGATGTTAATTGAGTAACGTGAGAACGAGTTTAGGAATGGAAACGAAGTGTTGCTTGGTTTAAATTAATCAATATTGAATCGAATTTAAAATTGGCAACTCATAAAGGTCAAAGAGATTTAGAATCACAGATAAAGATCCCTGTTCGCCGGATTTACATAAGAGATATTCCCACGGCCCGTTCTCCGTACAAACTGGGGCGGCGTGACGACCGGAGAGTGGATGAGTTAATTCAAGGTTCATCACAAACTTAACTAAATATCTCGATTATTTTGAAAATTATCCAACCGTTTTGTGGCCTTCACCTCCTTACTAATAACATCTATAATTTTTTATTATATAATTACGATAAACGCAACTTTAGACACGAATTATTTTGTATCTCAATTTCGGTATGAAAAAACATTGTATATGCCACAAATTAAGAGCTGTTTTAAAATTTATATAGCTTGCTGGGAATTCATTTTTAACATACAAATACTACAACATACTTTTTCAAGCTCAGAAATTACCCATGCAAATTGTATTAAAATTTCAGTCAATATGGAATTTGAAATGCACAAACGTAAATAAAAAAAACCTATACGACTTGATGAAGTGTTAAGAAGCATGTATATCAATACAAAGAACATGAAATTTAAATTTTATTTGAATTAAATTAGCATTTAAATAATTCTACAGGACACAATATGATTTTGCGACACAGTTATTAATATCAATAATACAAATAGAAATATTTATAATGCATATACGTATGAATGAAAATCGAAAGTAATTCAAAGTCATTGACCTAATGCAACTATTCATCGAAAGACGTTGCATATTCTTTCAGTAACGTTTTTTATCGATCAGCTATAAAATTTAAACGACTCATCACAACATAGGTTACATCACTTTGCTGAGTACAACCATCAACACTATATTCACTAGGGCTGTCAAAGAAATGTTTTAAATTATTGCTTATTTGTATTCATGTCTGCAAAAAGCAGGGAATTTTTAATTCGATTATTCATGTAACTTACGGAAGTTCAATTAAAATCTTGAATTAAAATACGACAGAATTCGGTTTTTAGTTTAGTTCATTTCTATTGTAAATCGGACAGCCCTGAACTCGATGAACTCTTCGGTCGCATATCATATTGCTCTCCTCATGTCCAAATAGCACGTCTAATCCAAAAAACAAAGACGTTTCTTCCGTTACGAAACATTTATTTGTATTTGCATTTCGAGTGTGAAATGTACGGATACCCACGCCGAAATGGCGTGAAATTTTTTAATTGAATACACGTATGCTTACAACACGACTGTTTCACGCCATATCAAGTTATATACTAAAAGTTCTTAAATGTTAGGAAATTTATTCATCAAACTATAAACGATTTGGTTCATCACAGCCCGAAACTCTCGCCGGGGCTGCTTCAATTACATTACTTTTCGCATTTTATATTGCATAACGATGCTTATGGTCAAGTTTTTGTATGTCGATTAAATACGCAGTAAGCATTAATGTTATTATTTTTTTTTAATCAGAAAATCATTTGAAAACCTTCCGTTGATTACATTTAAAATGATCGCGACCATTAGCCTACATTTGCGATCCGTCAGCATCTTCTAAACAACCGAGTCTAAATATATCACACACGTTGAACACATTATACCTTATATTATATAAGGCATTATAAGGTAGTACGCTGACCTTTTGCGCAGGATGCACCTTGCGGCATTCAGTACTTGTTCTTGCGCAACATTAATATGCTTTACACAGTAGACCGAAGATAATAATATTTGTTTTTTATTTTTTTTTGTTAAGTGGTTACTGGAGCCCATAAACATCTACGACGTAAATGCGCTACCCACCTTGAAATATAATTTCTAAGCTCTCAGTATGGTTACTACGGCTGCTCTGCTTTTCAAACCGAAACGCATTACTGCTTCACGGCAGAAATAGACAGGGTGGTGGTACCTACCCGTGCGGACTCACAAGAGATCCTACCATCAGTAATTACGCAAATTAATATTATTAAAATAAATTAACATATTATAAAATAATTAATTAAATTATATAATATTACTTAGTACTTGTTTACAAATATATCATTACTCGCGTACACTGTCCTTAATCGTTAGATATTGTGTTATTTGTTTTAAATGTATTGAGTCGCATTCCGATATTTAAAAATTTTAGACCTTTATTAAACTACGACAATAACAGTGAGTATTTGAAAGTACATTTACTAAAAAACCTTGATAATTTGCGAAAAAAATCGCCTTACTACGCACGTATGAATCTGATGAAATCTGCATTGTATAATACTAGAAATGCCCCAGGTGACATCACAAAGGACGGAGCACCAAATTTACAAACTGGTTTTTCAATATTTCCTACGGAACATTTTCATGTATTTAAAAAAAAAAGAAGATACCCGTAGTGTTAAATTTCCTATATTCCTAACCAAAGTTATATCTAAAGATAGACTGTCCAAACATATACGGGCATTCAACGGACTAATCTGGGATGTTTAGTGTTCTAAAAGTTATAAATTCTAAGTTTTACGAATAGATCGATCATCCCAGTGGTGTGGTCATCTATAATTTTATTACCTACATGGGAGTTTTGTAAGTTTGAGTATGAATTTCTGCTACCACATTCTCCTGTGGTTTGTACGAAACCAATCTAACCGCCGAGAGACCGTTTACGTACTTATGTTACATGTTTACTCAATAACTTGACTCACATTTACCTGCATCCGTTACACAAGCCATATGTTTAGTGAATGTATTAAGTTCGCATCATAATAATGTTATCGTAACTATGGAATATTGAAATTGCGTAAGAACAGATTTTTGTAGTAATTTATTTTCTTAGTTATTATTGAAAATGAAACAACAGTAAAGAAGTTAAATTAACTCGTGTATACACATTTTGGCCATAAATATGGTTACAATAATAAAAAAATAAATAAAGTAATTTTTTTATTGTTAATTAAATGTTAATTATATTTTTTCGTTTTCGTACCGGTCCTTGTTACAATAGAGTGGGATGACAAAGAGAACTTCATGGCCGTGACAATATGATGCGCGTGTAGCCTAAAATAATATTATTTTATTCTTATTTTATTATATAATTATTGAAATATCAAAAACCTTCTTTTTTTTATTTCCCTTGTAGGCAGACGAGCATACGGCCCACCTGATGGTGAGTGGTTACCGTCGCCCATGGACTTCAGCAATGCCAGGGGCAGAGCCAAGCCGCTGCCTACCGTATACCTACCTATATGCCTAGCTTCTTTTTTATTAGTGTATCGATTGCATATTAATGCATTGGATAGCATTGATAATAAAATATAAAGCCGGTATTTTAATAATATCCTATAATTAAATGCTTAATTACTGGTTATTTGCCTTTTGTGTTTGGTGATAGTTTGAGTGTAAGAGTAAACTGTCATCTTGTCTATTTTTGCCGCGAAACATCATGGATTGCGTTTTGAAGGATAAAACAGCTGTTGCAACCGGGACTTCGACTTCAAGTGTCAAAGTGGGTCGCGGCATTTGCACAGTTTCCATGGCCTCCAGTAGCCACTTAACAGCAGATGGGCCGTGAACCTGTTAACCTTTTAATACGTTAAAAAAACGGACTTAGTTATGATTTTGTAAGGCATTAGATATCAAGGATTGACAGATGCAATTGTTCGTGAAAAAGTTTTCCAATAATGAATACAAGTGTATCACGATAAAGCTCTCGAGAAACTAGTTAAGCCTCTTATTAACACCATATTATATGTTCATAAGTTCAGCCTATTGTCAGGTCAGGCTTTAAGTAAGACCCAGCACTCGATAATAAAGTTCGATCGATACGGTTCCCGATATTAATTCCGTGGATTATGTATTATATTCACTTTTGGAGAGCATGGCATACTTTAATCCTCTAATCTATTATCTGTCTTCTATTCTATATATCTAAAAATGAATTTCTGTTCGTTAGTCTCGCTAAAATTCGAGAGCGGCTGGGCCGATTTGGCAATTTTAGTCTTGAATTATTTGTGGAAGTCCAGAGTAGGTTTAAAAGGTAGACAAATATGAAAATGCTCGGAATTAAATGAAAATAACAATTTTGTTTTTTCTTAGATGTGTGCCCTGTCGGACGAATTCCTTTTGTTTGTTTTAAGTTTATTTTATACAAAAGTTTAGGTCTTTTATTTATCGATTGAGGCACTGCGAAGTCTGCCGGGTCAGCTATTCATATATAAATTTGGGATCCTTAAGACAGTGGTGAATTTTTCTTTGTGGAAACTTTGTGTTTCAACCTATATAATATGTATGTTAATGCCAGCGTAAACAAAGGCATCAAATGTAACAAATGTAACAACATGATTCATGTCGTATTCAGGGGGAGCAGAAAGATTTAATTGTAAGGGCCGCATCCTGGGGGCGTACTATGCTGACGCCAAGTCCGGATGCAAGGCCTTCCACGTATGCGTGAGAGTCGCCGGCGGTGGGATCCGGGACTTCAGGTTCTTCTGTCCCCCCGGTACGCTGTTCCACCAGGAAGCGCAGACCTGCACGGATTGGGGAGATGACGACCCCCTCGCCTGTCCCGCGGATATCTACGACGGTCAGTTTGATCTCTACAGGATCGGATCCGGTGAGCTTTCTTTGCGACTAACATTATAACCCTCACAAATCAAATTTGTCCAAACCAAAGCTTTAAACTTCTAAAATTATAATTATTATAATATAATTTTAAAATTGCGTCAAATTCACCAATTACGTTTTTAACCTTTTTTATTTCATTAGATTTCTCATCATCATAGAGAAATCAGACAGAATTAGAAATAGACAATAATTGTTTGTTTGTGAGTGTTACTAATAAAGCGACAAGAACGCATATAAGGCAAAAGAAAAAATAAACTTTACTAAAGTAATTTACTGAAAGTTTTATCCATAGAACGCCAAAGAATTGAGGACTATACGATGCAGAGCTAAAGGTATAGACGAATTATCTTACAGTGGATTGTTACAAAACTGATTTGATTAGCATAAGTTGGCTTTATAATTTCATAATCGTAAAAACGCTTGTATGTTTGCCATGCATTCAGCATTCATACTTTTAACACAATGAGCGAAAAATATATCAATTAAATGCGTTCGGTAGCGGTCAGCCCTACGCTTTAAGAACGAACGCTTATTCTGCTTTTTATCAAGATTTCACGAATAGCATTTATTTAAAAAATATTGTTATAAATGGCTGGCCAGTATTTGCTAAGAACCGGAGCGATTATCAATACACCAGTGTGGATAAGTAGTCAAATAAATTATTGTTATGTTGCCATAGGATATGATACGAGGAAGCTGTCATCTCCCGCTAATCGCGAAGAAGAAACAGAATTCAGCCTTCAACGCGCCGAGACCGGTGACCGCCGACTTTCACAAAACAATGGCGCATCAAACGGAGCTGGGTCTGATCTTCGCGCGGCACATTCTTCCGACTTTTTCACTGGACAACGTGACCGTGGTCGTGACGATCCAGTATCACCCGCAGCGCCTGCTCAATCCACCTCTCAAGCTCCTCAGACACAGCCTCGGCAGTCGTTCAGAAGAGCTACACTTCGCCCTAAAACTACAATTACAGCACAATACACGACAGTATCACCATCACTTGCTCCACAACCCTCAAGCTTACCACCTTACGAAACATCGAAGCGTAAACTCGTGAGAAAACGACCAGTCCCAGTTTCTAGTTCTGCGCCAGTTCCAACCACGTACGCACCTAATTTACCTTCACAACAACCTTACTTCGAACTGACACAGCAAAACTATAATCGTCGAAATCCTCAGAATAAGCAAAGTCACACAACTCCTAGCACGCCATATCAAAACCAACAAACCTTCACTACAATCAATGTACCCACACAGAGGCAAAGCGAGACAACTCCGAACTTGCCACCTCAGTTTAGAGAATATAAAGATGAATATGTTGAAGTAAGTAGAGTGACACCGAAACAAAATAGATTTTACAATTCCAAAGCTACACAGATTACTTTCCCGCAGACTACCGCCGCACCTAAAGTGAACAAGAAACAAGGATTAGTCCAGTTGTACAATAATGAAGGGCAATCAACAGCTGGCTACAACCTGCAAAATGATAATCGTTCGTTCAAAGTGCGCAATGGATTTAACGTTGACGAAGCACCCCGTGATCCCGAATTCAACCGAAACAAAAATAATAATGGAAATTACAACAATCGAAGCACCCAAACCACTACATCCAACTATAATAATGTACGAAATGTTGTCCCGAATACACCACCGTACAAAAATTATAACAGCGTGCCTTATGAACCCGAAAAAAATAACGTCGTACCGTATTCTAAAGCTAACTATTTTAATAGCCCTGCGACTGCATCAACAACAATATCGACAACTTTAATCACGTCCACGTACCGACCTGAACCACCAGCAAATCTAAATAAAGTTGCTTACAACACTAACATCGGTTTCAACGCGCCCGCTAACAACTATGACGAATCTGGAGAAGATGACGGACAATATCGACCACCACAAGGTGAAGACGACGGCTTGTATAGACCGGAGTTGTATGACAGAGAGCTTCTGTCTGGAGCGCATTCTTTGAATATTGCAGCCAGTGGTAACAGATTGCCTGAAGAACGAAAAAAATTGGCTAAAACACAATCTCCGTCAAAGTTAAAATCCCAGACTTCACCGCGACCTTTCAGGCCGGCTCCCACACCGGTTTCGAATCCTCCACAAACAACTCGAGCACCTGAACTGCCTACAACCACAGTTGTACCGCAGACTATTAGTGCCCAGCGTACGTTTGACTATTACCAAACTTATACTACAACATCGCGTCCTAGTGAGGCGCCAAATTTTGCATCATATAATAATGCCAATGCAAAACCTACGTCAAATTTACCCACGAAAACTATAGAAAGCCGACCAACAAGACCCCACAGCCGTGGTACCGGGGCGCCTGTAGCACCCACAATATCTCCTACCTATGTGCCAAGACCCACTACTAAAGCACCGCATTTCGCTAAGCCTTCGCACAATAAAGAAGATACGAGCTACGACTACGCGTACTACGATTCAGATCCCGGTTTTTCGGAATACGACCAAATCGAAGAATTCGGGAGAACTAAAGTTAAAACATAATTTTATAAATTTTCATTTTACTATTACACTGCCATTAAATTAGTTGGTCTCTATGGGTGTCGTGGTAATATTATTTATTTAAACGTATTGTAAAATTCAAAGTTGCTGCTTTCATTATGTTATGTGTGATTTAACAGAAAGGACACCCACAGAGGCGATTGTCTACGAATAGTTACCCTAAATTATTTGTGATAGTAATTATAATAATCTTTCAATTGGTTATAAGTTTTATAATCAAACTTTGGAACTTACCCAGTTATTAGTAAGTACAAAAGTTTGAAGAAGTTTTTTTCTTTCTATAAACATGTCAATTAAATGATTCACTCTATTGAACGATAATACAAATTTACATTGTAATACTACTGCAATTGATTAAATAAATATTTCAAATGATCAGTGTAAAATAGGATATAAGTTATAGATTGTAAAATATTTCATTGTAAATAAAGTTGAAGAAAAACAATAGCTTGTGCAATTCGTGTCAATTCTCAAAGCCCGTGAGAACTAGTGAACAATTTAGATGTTTAGGCATCGCACCGCACTCATAGGCGACGGCACAAAAGAAACTCCCAGCACTTTGCAACAACGATCATGTAAGGAGATAATCACGATCCAAAGTCACACCTTGCTTGTGCAATGTGTTTACAAGATCTTGCATATTTGAACGTCAATGTTATTCAAAAAATGTGTGAAAAAATGCTTGAAATTGAAACGCACGTTCAGTGAACTTTGCACCCATTGGTATTATGGTTGTAACCTTGTAGGAAACTAACTACCTATTATCTAATTGAGACATGTACATAAGCATGTGGGAAGTAAAAGTGCCGAAAGTAATAAAAGTTTTCTAGGAAGTTAGATTGTGTACTTTTTTTTTAATATTGCTTAGATGGGTGGGTAAGCTCACAGCATACCTGGTATTAAGTGGTTACTGGAGCCCATAGACATCTACAACGTAAATGCGCCACTCACCTTGAGATATAAGTCCTAAGGTCTTAGTATATTTACAACGGCTGCCCCGCCCTTCAAACCGAAACGCATTACTGCTTCACGGCAGAAATATGCGGGGTGGTGGTACCTACTCGTGCGGACTCACAAGAGGCCCTACCACTAGTCTAAATTATTTATATGCTCTTCCTGTAAGACCATCTAGTGGTTTTGAAAACAACCAATTCTAATTCTATAAAATATGCAGACTTCTACTGTGAGTACTTGCGAATGCGTGACGTAGTAGCGTTTATCAGAAAAATTGAAAATGATAGTAAGTACTACGTATATACACGCACAATCTCGAAGCTGCGATCTATCAATAAGAGGCACACGTGATGTCCCGGGCTACGAGCATGAAATGATTTAGTGACTTTCAATAACAATGAATTGTAGGTCTGTTTGTATGATTATAATTTAGGTGAACTTTTTAATATACACCACATATAATATCGAACTGTTATAAGCAGTTAGAAGGGATCCTTAGAAGATATATTCGCAAACAAAAGGAAAAAAAGTAGTAGGGACAGGAGAATGTGGCACAAAAAAAAGTGTTGATTTTTAGTCATCTTTTGCTCCTAATTTACGGTCAGTACTATAAATATATAAGAAAATAACAATAATGTGCTAAAGGACTTCTTCATTTACAATATTGCATAACGAGTAAGCTGCACCCATTTTTTTCTTTTTCTGAGCATTCTTTTATTATAAAATATATAGTACATATGTTTTCGGTTGGTCATTTAGGGCTAGGGAGATTCAATATCGAATGGAAAAGTAGAGAATGGTCAGAATGATTATAGTTTACTGGTGGTAGGACGTCTTGTGTATCCGCACGGGTAGGTACCACCACCCCGCCTATTTCCGCCGTGAAGCAGTAATGCGTTTCGGTTCGAAGGGTGGGGTAGCCGTTGTAACTATACTGAGATCTTAGAACTTATATCTCGAGGTGGGTGGCGCATTTACGTTGTAGATGTCTATGGGCTCCACTAACCACTTAACACCAGGTGAGCTCGTCCTATCCATCAAAGCAATAAAAAAAAAAGGGGGCGGCGGCATTTACTTTGTATATGTTTATGAGCTCCGGTAGCCATTTAACACACGGTGGGCCGTGAGCTTGTTCTAAGCATCTAAACAATAAATAAAAATAATACATAACATAAGTAGAAATTTTGATCATCGGTAAACTAAAAACTACAGATAGGATGAGCAGATAAATTTGTCTTTTTTAGTTCATTTTTTCGTATTACGAAATTACTCAAAACTCGAAGCCACAAAGTGAGCGAAATCTAATTTCAGGATGAATTAAAAAAATACAAAGTGTTCTGAAAAAACGGTCCGAAGTTCGTTAAAAACATAATAGTACATTTTTTAATGTAGATAACCACGATAGCTTAAAAGTATCTGTGAGTAGATTTATTTTGTAATATCTATTCGTATTATTTTGTCTTTTGGATATATATACCTACGAGTTTTTGTATCTAGAAATGAAATTGAATCTGAAATTCCGCTGAAAGGAGCTCCCATAACCTCTTTTTTTTTAACCCTACGTCATGTTCGTTGGTAGTCTAAGGGGTCAGTTGCGCGTGGACATGACGGTGAGCTCACAGGCTTAACCTGTGTTATAGAGTTTCTGTTATACACTACATAGCTAATGACCAAAATGAACTTGAAGAAGTATTCTTACGACATACAGAAATTATATACTACCTGTATACAGATGGCACCAAGTCCGATGATAATGTCGGTGCTGCTGTTGTGATACAGGATTCGGAAAATATAATTCACAAAAAATTCATTAAACTGCACAGCTCATGCTCAGTCTATCAAGCTGAGCAATTGGCAATAGCTGCAGCTTGCAAGTGGGTTAGATATCAACGAGTAAGTGCATTCGTTGTCACTGATTCACTTTCCACACTTCAAGGCTTAATGCAATAGCAACACATTTAATCCACATGCAGTCAAGACTCTAAAATGCATTCACGATATAGAAAGGAATGGACAACAAATTAAATTCGTATGGGTTAAAGCTCCCAATGACATACCTGGTAATGAGCTGGCGGATATAACAGCAAAAGAGGCTGCTGGATAACCAACAAATATTAATTATGCCAAATTCCCAATAAGTTATGTAGGTATACTTACACAGATTTCGTATAACACAAGATCCTTTTTGTCCCTGCGATTCAAACACCATACAAACGATGGAACATTTATTATATTATTGTCCAAAATATTTTAATACGAGGTATGAATTTGAGACTATATGTCGAATAAATAACATAGACTTTAAAGATTGCAATGAAATTATAAAAAAAGAGGAAACATTGAATAAATTTATGATACATTTAAATGAAATTACTTATAGCCTCAAAAATTTTTAATAACACTTAAATATAATTTAATGCACTGTGTTTTACATTTATTATAAAAAAAAGTTTTTAAACATTTATATTCTATTTACAATTTTACATGACATCTTAGTTGCTTTCATTTACATATAAAGTTATATATTATATTTATATACCGTTCTACTCAAAACCCCCTTATCATATAATATTATTTTACCTCTCATAATAATAATTATATTCAAATATTTAAATACCTATGCATCTTGTTAAATTTGGAAGTAGTCAATAGCGTCGAAATTTTATAAAAGTATCTATTAGCTTTTATATATAAAAAAAAAAAAACACCAGGCCTAGGAAGAGCAGTGCTTCGCAGAATCTACCATCGGATCGGAATCGCCACTGAGAAGATTCGACCACTTGACGTAGGGTGAATTGTGTATCAAAATAGAAGCTTACTTAGTGGAATTATAGATTACTAGTCGTCGCTCAGAGGTCGAAATACTTTCATTACGATTTTTATTAATTCATCGGTATATTTTTGTAAATTGTATGGACGTAAAGAATTGTCATTAAATTATGATCTTACGTAAATTGTATCTTTCTGCAATCATCTATACTAAAAAAAATATTAATTACTCGTATTCTACATCTCACGTCACTCGGATTTTACAATTTAGAAAGAATTCCAGGTTTTCTACACACATGTATTAGTGTAAAAATTGAAGTATGTTTTTTATAGTTTCGCTACTTGTCGATAGATGGCAATAGTACTAATTTTTCTTTTGTATATGTATTTTGCATTTATATTGAACATTTAAACTCGTACAGATATAAAGTTAACTAATCTAATTTTAAATTTCATTAAAGTTGTCCTTTAATCCTGTTTCCTGAAAAAAGAGCTCATCGTAAATAGTGCTTCCTTCTATATAAAACCGACAAGTAGGTTTCCACAGTGGTCCAATATCCAAATGACCCCGATCGCAGCTCTCTTTCGCATCGCTTACTTAATCTCAAGTTGAAAATCCCCATGACACGGTCAAGTGAGTTTTAGAGCTGTGCCTGACTTTGGCAATGGCATTGTACACAGTCTTCACTTCACCGTCGGAGTGTGCTAAGGTAGGGGTGTATACTTGTATAGTCTTCAACGAATACCTTTTGCATATTCTGAATATAAAGTCCGCCATCCTGGTCAACACACTATCGATTTTTAGCACCGGCTCCCAGTTCCCGGCAGCTTCGCTATTGCTGGTTATAGTACCGGCTAAGATAATACCAGGAAAGGGGATGCTAAGAACCTTAAAAAAATGTGTGTCTTAAGACGCGAGTCTTTGACGGCAGTTAGACGTAGTTGCTGATAATGAGCCTTATCAGAAGGCTCATAGTCAATGGAGATAGTATACGTGGAGTTTTCGTACCAGAACGAATCAGAAATTTGGAGATTCGCAGGTGAGCCATGGTAATCGGCAGGTAATCGCCATAGCCCGAAGGATTGCGAGATTGAAATGACAGTGGGCAGAGCACATTGTTGAAAGAACAAATGGCCGTTAGGGCCGAAAAGTTCTCGAGTGGCGAACGCTCACTGGAAGACGCAGTGTAGGTAGGACGCAGGTTAGGCCTCCCACGACATGGACGACAACAGCCTGCTAAGCAACTGCGGGAATGCGTTGGATGTGGTCCGCTTTGGACTAGTTATTGTGGCAATCCTTGGGAGAAGCCTATGTCCAGTAGTGGACTTTTGTAAGCTGATGGTCACGATGATCATGATTGTTTTAACTAGTTCTACAATGTATGAAATACCATCGTGTAATATAAATCAAACTTACTGACATATATGTACATTTGCATAATAGCTAGTATCTCCGTCTTAATTATCTCTGCCTTGAAACTGTCGATTATACTGATTCCGTTTAGCAATCCAATTGGGACTGCAACATCTTCTCACTCGACTCATGTTTTTGGGGGATGTTGGCCTTCAGTGTTATGATCTATATCTTCAAGTCACAACTTAGTACTAGTTGGGCGGTGAGCTCGTCAAGTGAAGAAAAGTGGAAGATCGACTATAATAAAGTTTGATTTTAAAGATGTAAATACTTTTTTAGGACCCATATTACAATTGTAATAAAATAAAACAAAGTAGATGGTAATTTTTATTTTTATTATTAAATATCACAAAGTTTAAGTGTATTGCTGTATTTTTTGTACCGTTTTCATTTCTATTGACCAACATATTGTTACGCGTGTAACTATATAAATAGTTCGATATAAAAACGAGAGAGCAAACGGGTGATTCTCTCAATGCTACGTTTTAAATTTAACATCATTTTTAATTTAGGATACGACAGTAAAGTAGTTAAAGGATTCGGCAGTTAAGAATTTTATGTTCGATAAAAAATCAAAGTTACATAAAATCACAATAATGCAAACAATGCTACATCGATTTCACTTTTTTATCTATTGAATTATTTTACAGTTATCCTTTTATATCACTAAAAATGTCAATAAACAATTGAAGGTTTTGCTAAACTGGTAAAAAATGAAAAAAATACTATGGAAATCAGGTTCTTTAATCAAGTAGATTGTAATTTATTGTAATCGATTAATGAACCCGTAAAAAAGTTTCCCTAATTTTACCCATATCGTGAATTAGAAAATAAAACATAAGGAGCATGAAGTCTTTTGGAAATGTGAATAGAAATAGATAGTCGAATATTCATTTGTTGCGTTATTACAGCTAAGCACAAAAAATCATTTGTTATTCGTACGAAATATTGCAAATTGTAGTGTAGCATGTAAATTATAATGTGTCGGACGTAAGCAGTTACACATAGGTTTTTGAATTAAAATTGTTTTCAGTTAAATTTATAACGAAAACAAATCACACAAATATTCAATTGTCAGTTTAGAATAAGGTAAGTTAATTTTTTTTTAAATTGATTGGCATATTGTACATCTTTCGAAATATGCGAAATTTCTATTAAATAATTAAGTCTATCACAGTATTTTAACACACTGTGGCCTAGAGCTTACTGAAATAATCGACAATGATAACAGCTATTTGGTTGGAAACTCAGTCAACACGTCATAACTTTTTATGACAGCACGTAGCGAAAAAAGGAAATTAAGTAAAAATTCAAGAAGCTGCGATTGCGTGTTGTTAAATTCCTACTCGAAAAATAAATTTATTTTTAGTTTTTTTTTTCAACACAAATTATAATTTGGTATAAAATGACATTCAGTTACACAAGATGGTTTAATATCTAAAAATAATGTATCGTGTGAATTTATGATATCTTTATCAAGTTATTATTATTATCTCTTTGTTTCGGAGATAGAACATGATTTTAGTTTAAATTAATTAAAAATACATTATCTTTTGAAACAAACCAGAAATCGAGTTTTCAATTGATAACACGTTTCAATCATTGATAAAAAATTAACATACAGAACTTATACCTAGGTAGATGGAGCTGTTTTTTTTTTGGTGATAGTTTTCCATACAAAACCCAGATATAAATAACGAAGTCAACAATGGCCACCTTAGCCCTACCGTATCCACCAAAATAAATAGCTAAGTTAGATGAAAGAAATTGTAATTTTGTATTATTTCTAAACTAAAAGTTACTAAAATCACTAAATAGATGACTTAAAAATAATTGAGCGTTCTCCCGACGAAGACTGCAGCCGCTTTTAGGCTTTTTGTGGTATATTGTCTTTGTTTCTTACAATGGAGTTTGTGGAATCGTACACACATATATATGTATATATACAATGTAACAATTCCATTGCTTCATTTTCTATGGGTGTGTATATAAGATAGTGAGGCAGATTCACTGTGAAGCCACGGCGCCCGCCATCCTTTGCCGAACGTCACCAAGTGCTGAGCCATTGCTGAAACCGTTCAGCAGTGGAAGCTTCATCTCCTTTGTCTCATACTTGACTGTTTCGTCCTCCACTTTCATCATAGATTTGGCCTTCTGGAAATCAAATGAATAATTCTTTAACATTTTTATTTTGTAGTCGATTTTTTTGCTGCTCTTGATAGCCAGACGGGTAAGACAAGAGTAGTTGTCGAGTGACGTGAATAAATGCATTGACAGCCACGTAACGATTTCTTTGAATACGTATGCAAAAAAATCGTATTGACAAACGACAGAAATAAATTCATAGTGTAGTAAAAAATAGCACCGTAGAAATTTTAAGCATATGATTACTGGTTGTAAAGTATATTGTGAGCCCATACAGGTAGGTCCCACCATCCTGCATGTTTCTGTAGCGAAGGTATCATCCGAAAAAGTAAAAATTTCAGAATTATTAAATCTAATTACCTCGCCAGCTAAATTCTATAAGCGTACCTACATTTTTGTCACTATTTCGTATAGTAAAATTTAAAATCACAACGGTCTAAAGAGGCTTTTGCTTCAAATGTCCTCATAAAAGCAGAACGCAAAATTGCTCTGCTTCAGATATAGACAAGTGGTCTAATCAGTCCGAACTCAAAATAATATCTACCATCTTTGTCTGTTTCCCTCTATTAGCATCATTCCAGTTAATATTTGCGGGAGAGATAGATCTAAATTTTATAAGTAACTAAATTGTATAAGCATATTATTAGGCTTGCAGATCACTATAATGATCTGTAGAACTATTTACATGTAAAGTCAGTTGACTTTATCATAATGTCCATGATTTTTTTTATTTTATTGCTTAGATAGGTGGACGAGCTCACACCTGGTGTTAAGTGGTTACTGGAGCCCATGGACATCTACAACGTAAATGCGCAACTCACTTTGAGATATAAGTTCTAAGGTCTCAATATAGTTACAACGGCTGCCTCACCCTTCAAACCGAAACGCATTACTGCTTCACGGCAGAAATAGACAGGGCGCTGGTATCTACCCGTGCGGACTCACAAGAGGTCCTACCACCAGTAAAATTGTAGGTTATCTATTATTATTTGAGTGCGTGATTTGGGTTAGATGTAATTTCGTAGTCATTACCTTGCTCTTCCTGAGGTAGGCCTGTTTGTAGAAATCAGAAAACAGATAGTAGAAGAGTACGGCGTGCATGCCGATCCACCAAACGAATGCTCGCGGATAATCGCAGTCGATGAACAGTAGCTGGAACGCATGAATGAACACGAGTACGAACTGGACCTAGAATGATTGAAAAATATTTATAAGTTAGAAATATTTATAAAAAAAAAATAGCTGGCCCGGCAGACTTTGTAGTGTCTCAATCGATAAATAAAAGACCTAAACTTTTGTATAAAATAAACTTAAAACAAACAAAAGTAATCCGTCCGACGGGGGACACATGAAAGGGAAAAAAAATGTTATTTTTATTTAATTCCAATTCATTTCATATTTATCTACCTTTTAAACCTTCTCTGGACTTCCACAAATAATTCAAGACCAAAATTAGCCAAATCGGTCCAGCCATTCTCGAGTTTTAGCGAGACTAACGAACAGTAATTCATTTTTTAAGTATACTAATTATAGATAGATTATTATGCACTTACAAATGAACAAGTTGTCATAAACATTTGAAAAATATATAGAGACGAAAAACTAACACGCGTCGCGGTTATGGCCTAATTGCAAAAGGAAATAAACTATCAAGGTAGTTTTTTTGCTATTACTTAAGCGGCTCGCTCAATTTGTCTGAAAAACATTCATGACATTCATTTAACTCCGCTTCTGAAAAATTACCTGTACAGTAATATTATAATAGATTGTAATGTATCATTTATTTACATTGTAATATAGTAACTCAATACTTTGGGTTGCAAAACAAGTGTTTGATTTTTGCTTATGGTTGCATTTTGATTTCTATCGTACATTATTGATTTTTATGCTGCCACTCTAGTGTTTGTATTTTAACTAACTATTAATAATGAAAATTTAATTGACTATTAATGACCGTTAATTTACTTATCGCATTTACAGTCGCTTGTCAGTTTTCATTATAGTGAAAATTTTAATGAGACATTGTCGACACTATTAAAGTTGTTTCTATGCGCCCATAGGTGTCGCTCCAAACCAATTTAAAACAATTTTCTACGTTACTCAAAACATTATCAATAAAAAGCGCCTTTATGTTTTAATCTCGCATTTTATTGTTCTCATCTCTTTTTAATTCTCAATTAACTTCGGTTTTATTATATATTTTATTATTGCGTCGAGTTCGTGACAGTGGCAACAGTCTTTTGAGAATCATATCGAGCAAGATCGAGGGACTGCTGATCAATAGCCTTTGCAGTAGGCACTTGGAAGGAGAAAAAAGAAATATATATATATAATGGTATAAAATGTATATAATGATAGTTATGTGTTAGATTTTTTAAGTTACTAACATAGATTATAAGTAATTATTACTAACAAAATGTTATGGTTTTAAAAAAAATTAACTGAAATAAAGCATTAATAAGAATAATAATAAATTCAGTAATATTGATTAATTTCTTAATAAGTGTATAATCCTCGTGTTTCGTATACTTCACAGTTGTTTTAAGCTATGATCTTGGTGATTTATATTTACTTATTCCCGAAAGTCGCGTCCTGTCTGAGCTGACCACTCCCAATTTAACTAGTAAAATTTTAAAACAAATTGAAAACTCTATTATATAATTTAAAGCCACAGTCACATTATTTTGTGTAAAAGAAGTTCGACATAAGCATTCAACTAAAATTAATGCATTGCGATGCTCAACTTAATACTATCTACGATATTTCGGATTTTGCAATACCTAAAAACCACTTTAAGAAATAGATGAAGAGAGAGAGAGAGAGAGGAAAGAAAGAGGAAGAGAGAGGAAGAAAGAGAAAGAGAGAGAGAGAGGAAGAAAGAGAAAGAGAGAGAGAGAGATACTGTTAAAGAAACTAATAATCTTGTTCTTGTTAAGCGCAACGGAAACGATACAATATGATGTTGATTCCATGGTATAACTTACATTACTGAAGACATGACTGGATGAAGGGGATATGATAGAATTTCATACATAATTCCTTCATCACGTGCATGTTTCACACGTTTTCTAAAATAGTCCGTAAGCTCGGAGTTTTAAGGTCTAATATGGTTTATAGGCACAAAGCACCTTCATTCAATGTAAAAACTCAAAAATCTTAAAATGATACTTAACCCCTTTCATCTACTCATGTCTTCAATTGCCTTTGGGTATAGGCTGAGGGGCACTAATCTTTTTATCGTATAATTTATGTATATATTTAACTAATTCTAATCAAAATCAAAACGTGTGATTACCTTAAAATTTGCACACGTATCAAGGACTTATCACAATACAAGGATTACAAGGCAAAATAAAATAAAATATTTTAATTTTTAGTTCAGTTTGTTATTTGTCAGTTCTTTGTTTAATACATATTTTTAAATTACAACCACTTATTTTATCTGTTTCCAACCTTTTTTTTCCAACCTGCCTTGAGAATTTGTAACTCAAAATGATGTTAATAATTCGAATGGAGAATTAAAAAGGGGTTTAGCTTTCCTTTAATAAAACGTACAACTTTTAATTCCTTATTTATCATTTAAGAAAAGTTAATAAACATACCATTTGAAGAGCGGTTAGGTATTTCTTCCACCACAGATACTTCTGAATCTGCGGTCCGAGGGCTGCCAGCAAGTAATACGAATACATTACGATGTGTACGAAAGTATTGAGCATACCGAAGAATGTGGAGTGACCACCTGCAAAAAAAATAAAACTGGATAATGATCCGGAGTATGTACTTTTTTTTTTACAATAAAGAAGGTTTTATATTTGTGTGGGTTAGCGTTTGGGTTCATCGTTTGATTTAAAATAAAACATAAAACGAATCGACTGTGTTATTTCTTTTCGATAAGAAATCATGAATCACAGGGTCCAAAATTGTACTACGTAATTTAAAATTCAGTATGGTTAAGTTTTTTATTTATAGATCTGTATCTACTTTCTGACTTCTGATGTGATGAGATGTAATCATCACACCAAAAAATATTTCAAAAGGTTCTATATGAAACAATTTTTTAAATATATAAATAAACCTGTAAATATTATACCAGTATCGTCCAGTATCATATGACACCGAACCATAATTTTATACTAACTATACATTGTGTAGGTCGTTTTCGTATTGTTCAAGGAGATTAATAATAATTATCCGGATTTTGTACTCCTACTTAAAATTAATCACCACTAAAATTATTAAAGCATAATATTACGAACTTCTTCAAGATATATGTAATTAATGCCAAGGTTAATAAATATGCGTTTTCATTATGAGCACACCACGAATTCAAGAGCCATGTTTTTTGTTTGTCCAGTATGTATGGGCTAGCTATAATTTCCTAGTTTGTTTTCGCTTCTGACGTAGACACTACAAAGTTTTACGTCTTCGTGAGGATCAAAAACGAACTTAGATCGTCCGGTGAGATTATTTGAACGTATTACTCGTGCAAATAATGACGAAACGTCATACGAACTGCCGGCAATTTGAGCAAACATTTTGAGGTCGAAAAGTTTTTGCTCAATTTATTATATCGCATCTAGAATATTCTTCACATGAATTGACTTAGTTTGCTTAATGGCTCTCAAATAATCGTTACAACATTCGAGCACACTCATCAGTTTGCTCACACAACATAAATCATTGTGAGTGAAGCATTATCCTCGCTCATAGAAGTGTCGAGTCCACTTCGTTTAAATATTTTATGACGAGCAAATAATTGAATGAATGGATTAAGTGCCAAGTTATGTATCACGGGAAGGTATATGACGTTAATCATATTTCTCTGTATGTCTCCGTAAAACTTATTATGATTGGCATACATTTTAGGTGTCATGTTGTGATGTTATCTTTTAAGGAGCATAGGTGTAGAGGCTAGCTGTCACAGAACACAATATATTTGACAGATGCCTGAATCACGCTAACGACAATTTCAAGATAGATTTGCATATAAAGTTCGGAACAATAAAATTCGGACCGTCGGTCTACCGAGCAATTTCATCTGCTCAGTGGATTTATCGATACCCCAAAACTCAGTTTGTTGAAACTACACCCACACTACTTATCGGTCCAATAGCTATAATGCTTTCCTTGTAGTCAACAACAACTATATACGTTTCAAATCAACTTAAATAAACAAAAGCAAACACATAGAATACGCAAACTAACAAGGAATAAATATTTCAGCAAAGGTTTTTTTAAAGAAATTTTCTAAGTATTCGTTGGATGCGTCTAGCTCAAGAATGGTTGCTCTTGCTAGCTGATAATGGAGTAGATGAAGATAACTAGGGGTTGCTGTATATTTTCGTGTGTGATTTAGGATATCCATCATTCTAATAGTTGACAATATGAGATGATGTTTCTGAATAAACGGTAACATTCAAGTTGGACTCCGATAGTCTTCTAACATCACGATGACTCGACAGCTCAGTATCCTACTGTTACTTCTTCTTCTTCTTCTTCCTAGCGTTTTCCCGGTCTAATACCAAAGTCCGCTTTCCTACTTAAAATCCTGCACTTTTCCCGGTCTTTGGCATCCTTCTGGGTGAAATTACTCTCCTCCATAACCGCCCTTACCATATCCAATCAGAGTTTCTTGGGTCTACTACTACTACCAAATATATATTCAACATTACCGACTGAGATTAATAAATGAGAAAACCACTTTTGATGCGTCTAGTCCATTCATATTTGTTTACAAATCACCTATTGATCGTAGTGTATTCAATACAAGGACAACTGGGTTGGTTCATTGATGTTTTGGCATTTAAGTAAACATGTAGAATGTATAACTGTGAAGGCACAAGTAGCCCATGTCAGCTATAATTGTTACATTGTTAATCAAGCTTAAGAAAAGAAACGTTGACCGATTCTGAATTAATTAATTTTTGTTCGTAATTTTTATTTATGTGACGGTGTAACCGTTCTGGAAATAACGAAAACCGACTAAACAAACGGCAGAAACGGGCAGAAAAGTGGAAATATTACAATAAAATCACGCAACTTCGAAATTCACAATATTTGATAGATTACGTTTTTTTTTTTAAACGGAAACAATTTACTTTATTGCTTGCTCCTCGGAGATAATGGATCTTAATAAAAACGGAGGGAAATCCCCAATTATTTCAGCAATTTTGTAAGTAAATAGCACGATTCACATCATAACAGCGTAGTGATAAGCTATTTAAAATGCTAAATCTAAACATGACTATGCGAAAATTACAAAGATTTTCAACAACCATCTCAAAGTGTGACAGACAGTATATTATAGCAACCCGTATGTACGAATATAAGTTTGCAGTTTCCATTTAGCATCCGTGACATCATCAATATTCACATCCGTTTAGTGAGCAGCCGTTAAAAAGAAAGAACATATTTGGATTCCCTGTCGACGTAGGAATTTTCTTTAAGACGTCAATTATTATATCAACGACTGTGTGCGACGTACTTGTTAATAATTAATACCTATAGTGTGCTCTCGGATTTACGTCGAGACGTTTTAAAGCGCTTTAATAAATTAATCTTACGGTTGGTTGGTTTCGCTTTTAAATATCTTAAGATTCTGGTATTATATATTACAGTTCAACTAACAATAAATAAATAATACCAGGAATAAGTCACGGACGGTCATTCGGCCCCAAAATAGGATTCCCTGTGTTATGTATGTATACAATATGTATGTGGAAACCAAAGGTTTATATATTAAGTACATATTTATGTACGTTTAACTAGTAGACAATAAGCACCCAGACAAAGATCAAATAAACCTGTTTATCACACGAATGTTTGTCCGATATGGTAATCGAACCCAGGACCCTCGGCGCAACAATTAGAAGCGCCAACTACTACCCCACCTAATCAATCGCATATATTATCATATAAATGTATAGAAATAAATCATAATAAATGAATTTACGATTATCATAACCAGCTGTCGAAAGCATTAAAAAAAACAAATATTTTTCATCTTAGTTGTTATGACGTGGTAGCGAGAGACTTCATCGCTGTGTGAACGCCCTACAACCAGATAGTTATACAGATTTATAAATGGAAATTTGATTTTTATCGCATAATGTTATTATTTCGTTATGTTATTCACATAATGTTATTCTTTTTATGAAGGAAGGATTAACGGTGGCCCGAAGGCCTTTCCAGTTTCGTGGGAGGCCAGGTGGGGAGGACGTGTGTATTTATAGATATGTTTACGTAGGCATACCCCAACACAACTGCGATGAAATGCTAAGTAAGTTTTTGACATCGTCGTGGTCTAAAGGATAAGACGTCCGGTGCATTCGTATCTTGCGATGCACCGGTGTTCGAATCACGCATGCTAGTACCAATTCTTCTAATTAAATACGTACTTAACAAATGTTCACGATTGACTTCCACGGTGAAGGAATAACATCGTGTAATAAAAATCACGCAAAATTATAATTTGCTTAATTACTGGTGGTAGGATCTCTTATGAGTCCGCACGGGTAGGACCCTGCGTATTTCTGCCGCGAAGCAGTAATGAGTTTCGGCTTAAAGGGTGGGGCAGCCGTTGTAACTATACTGAGACCTTATAACTTATATCTCAAGGTGGGTGGCGGTATTTACTTTGTAAATGTCTATAGGCTCCAGTAACCACTTAACACCAGATGGGCTGTGAGCTCGTACATACATCTATGTAATAAAAATAAACAAATAAAAGTAGTGGAGACTCTTTATTATATGGCTATCGACGTCATACATCAAGATTGATAGTGGCATTTACGTTACGCTGTCTATGGGGTCTATTATCTATATATTAATACGTGAAGAAAAAACTTGGTATCCCTTTTTACGAAAATTGCGCGGACGGAGGAGTATGAAATTTTCCACACTTATAGAGAATATAGAGAAGAAGTGCACAATGCTAATACTTTTTAAAATAATGCATAAAGATACATTAAATCAATAAAGAAAACATTACACACACTACATACCATGTATTTGACGCAACACGCATGCTTACTATTTATTGTCAAACTTTTATTCTTGACGTCTGTGGTCAAATTGAGAATAGATAAATATTGTTTGGCTTTATTAATATTTTTTATAGTGTAGGCTTGGCGAAATTTGTGATTATAGAAGTATAAAATACAATCATAATAGTGTACAAACTTACAATTCCAATTAATTATAGTTATAGAATTTCGACTACTGCGGGACCTCTAGTCTAGTTAAAACCATGTGCGGTGTGAACTTGTCTAACCAACTAGTGCAATGGAAGAGTTGTAGAAGACTTTGGAACCTGAATTAGTATACGTTTACTTCGAAGACAAATTAACCAGAAGATTCGTAACCTGGCTTAGTCTTATCACTTTACGTCAATATTATACTCGTTAGGTCGTTAACGCTTTGGAACGCTTAAATTTAATTAAAGAATTGAATATCCAATGAGCACACATTTTTCGCTCTTGACATATTAAGTGTATAATCTATGCTCTTGACATTATTCAAGATTAATTGATAATCTATGAGGTTAATTTACGAGGTCGTGTTTTATTCCCCTATAATAATGTATTTTATTTGTTAAATAATAATTTGTTTTAATAAATGATTGAATGATTAATCGATTTTTTAATTCGAAATCAGTAGGTACTCGGTTTATTTTGTATAGTGAATCCTGAACACGTTTGGTTGAATTATTGTTAGTTACTTTATGAAACTCACTACATTATTGCAAGCCTACGTTCAAAACGCTCGTGTTATTCCACCAGAGAACATTCCTGAAGCTCTAAGAGAAACTGTACAAAATTTCGACTCAATCAGATTAACTTTGAATAAATAAAAAAAAATAAGCTACAAAACTATACCTATGTAATAATTATATAGAAGAACACAAATATAAAATTTGGCATTTTATGAACATTATTAATGCGATAATGTTTGGAAGGTGTGAAAGTCACATGACTAAAATAATTATTAAATATCAATTACTTTACATAATTACTTTTTCTGCGATCATTTCAGCTATCGTCAAACTGGTTTTAAAAAGACAAAACGTGTTCTTACTGCTAACGGATTTAATGTAAATCATGTTAACATAACGGTTAGTGTAGATATATAACTATCAACTGTGATATTATGTCTAAAACATATGTGTCTTGATGATATGTTTTTAAATAATATTCGATTCATTACTGGTGGTAGGACCTCTTGGGAGTCCGCACGGATAGGTACCACCACCCCGCCTATTTCCGCCGTGAAGCAGTAATGCGTTTCGGTTCGAAGGGTGGGGCAGCCGTTGTAACTATACTGAGACCTTAGAACGTATATCTCAAGGTGTGTGGCGCATTTACGTTGTAGATGTCTATGGGTTCCAGTAACCACTTAACACCAGGTGGGCTGTGAGCTCGTCCACACATCTAGGCAATAAAAAAATATTACTCTAACATTACACCCTCTCTCTATATTGTGTATGTAACTTATAACCATATCCATATTTATACCTATATATTATAACTTATATCCATATTTAATATCACAACAATGTCAGAGGCAAGAAAGAGGTATTGCAAAAAAAAAACAATTTTTTTACAACCAAGTGTAACTTGGGCAAGCCATAAACTCATAATTACTTTAAATAAATGTACTTCGAATTTAGCGCAAGTGGGCGATTCAGTTTTAACAAATCAAATGTATTCATTACATTCGGATCGTAGACATAATTAAAACTATAATACTTTTAGAATTTAATCAATCTCGCGTTTGTTATTCCCATCATTTCAAACACGTTTTCACATTTACTAACGACTAATCGTAAATCTAGTTATAGTGAATATGAGTCGACTATTATCAAAGCCGGCAATGTGACTTTTGGACAATTATTGGTAAATCAGAAAAACGAATTATTGACTTTGTATTCCATTGGCAGTCACAAAACTCTTCTGAACGACATTTTAGATAAATAACAGGTTAAGTATTAACCTTTATTTAATGCAGGTTTTGAACCGTATTCTTTGAAGGAGACGATTATATTCAAATCAATCTGTATTGACATATCAATAACATTTTTTTGTCCAAATGCACAGATTGCCACCTTTGATAATAGACGACTCATATAGTATACATACTTCAGAATAAATGAATAAATTTCACCCCAAGCGCGCGGTTAATTTGGACAGATATCCATTTGAAATATGTTTTTCAATACCGATGGAACAAATAACCTAACGTAGCAGGTAGGTTTGGAAAATAACGTCCTACACATACATGAAGTTACTTAGATACCCGTAGTAGGCAACAATCTACGTTTTAAAAAAACTAGCATTAATTTGGACAGATGTGAGCAGCGTATTCCGCAAGTTTACTTTCGTGATATACTGTGCTAATATAAACATGTAAAAAATAAACTACGTATGTGTTAGTATTCGACTATTTAGAATATCCAATATTCTAAAGAATGCGTAGTCAATTGGCAGTCTTTAAAGATGATTATATTTACAAAAAAAAAGAAACCGGTTAAATTGCCGCTTACGGGAAGTCCGCTCATTCTTAATCTAGGATATAAAATCTATATAGGTTTGTTTGTTTTCTTATTTGTATTCTGTGCGTTCGTGTTGTTGTTATTTCGGATTTTTTCTGACCTGGTACTATACTATACTTATATAACTTACAATAAGTAGCATGCGAGTCTTGTCTGCATAATTTGAGTTTACCTAAAACAGTAACAGCTTAGCCATAAACTCATAAAATGTCACTTTCCTAGATCTGTACTATAGAATCGTGGCCCACTGAGAAGATCCGGACAGAAACTCAGTGGGCTGAGTCTATTGCCCGTATCTTTAGACGTTTCGTAAAATAGTCCTCCACTCTTAACTCATCCGATGATGCTCGAGAATTCCCTCCAAACTTACTCGAGTTTGGTATTTTTAGTCGACCATTACAATATTCCTCAACTGTCCTCGAGTGAGGTAATAATGATAAAAATTTGATCAAGCTAGCATCAAACCCATAGAGTTCTGTAGTCTATGGTCATTGTTTAATGTCAAAGTCAGGCTGCCGCTGTCTGTTTGACACTCGATGAACTTGTTTGATGTTTTGGTTGCTGAGTTATTCGTAAATATGTGTGCGTGCGGTAAATCTGAAAGTATATTACTTATTTTCTAACCTATTATTATTTTAGATTTCGGATCCAGCTTTGTATTTTTATTCGCCGCTTTTGTGTGATTTTGGTTGCATCGTGTTGTTGAAGTGCTTTTCGACAACCACCAGTTTATTATTATATAAATAAAACTTATAATCGCATTGACTTTATTTATCAGGTAGTAAGCAAAATATGTCTCTTGTGTAGGTAAATAAATAAAGAGTTTCAAATGTCTAACCTCGAACTATTTACTTTATTAATAATATTATCAAACTTAAATTATCAAAATATGCGGGAATCATGCACAGATCCAGGCCATTGCACAACAATATCATATATTTCCATTTGCGGTCCACATACTATTTGGACATCGATAGAAAACCAGCCTTGAGGAACGTTCAAGGTACGTCGCGACGTACCTTAACTTGACAGTTCGGTCACTTCACTCCGGTTAGGAAATTTTTCCAAGGACGTTTGAGTGGAGTTTATTTTTACGACTAATCATACCAAAACGCGCGTTGGAGGTTGAGTCGAGTCGAGTTAAGCTCGTGTGAACGACTAAAGATACGGGTGTATGCGTATATGAAATGAGTCCACTCCGATGACGCACGGCATTTTAAATATATAACTAATATATCATTAATTAACTTGATCCAATATAAAGAATATATAAATTGTTATTATGGTTTATACAAAATGATCGGATCAAACAAGATTTTTGAAGTCACGCATTTCTTTCAAACTATTTCTAACCAGTTACTATGTTATATTAATTTGATTTACAAATGATGTTAATTTGTTTTAATCTTGGATTCTACTTGAATTGTTAAGCAAGACATTCAACTCATAGTTTTATGGTTTGCTTCGCCCATGGTCCCCAAATCGAGGTTTTCAAACACGCACTAGCAAACAGTGCAACAAAGTAAATAGAACGGGTTTCAGATGTTTACTTACGTGGAACTCGCTTAACACTTTGTTCATTAACATTAATTTCTAAGCGAGTCTCTGACATTTAGACAAAGTAAACTTCACACAATTGTTGTCTGTCTAAAGAGTAGTAACGAGAATTACAAAGAAATAAGAAATAAAATAAGAAAAATCTCAGTCAAGCATCTTGAGTTATTCTAAAGGCCAAAAGCTAAATTTATTTTTTCCCTCCATGTTATTCAAAAGGGCAGACGAACACACTGGTCACTTGTGTCAAAAGGATACAAATCGTGCAAACACATCATAAGCGTCATCGAAACTATTCTAGCCCATTCAAACCGAAGAAGAAAAAGCAGACGCGTACAGAAAATAATATAAAAGTTTGAAAGAAATTCATCAAGTTGCTCGTTTGCACATCACTTTACGTTAGGTATTATAATTGCACCTTAAGCAATGTTTGAAAGTAAATATTTGTGTATTTGTTTTTTTCCGTTCAATTTAATATTTGAGGTTCGCACGTCGCTTTTTCGATTGAATTGATACTAAATAGGGATTTTATTAGTATGTCGGGGAAGGAGTCTGGTGTAATAAGATAAAAGTATTACAGATCAAGCGTTAGTAATTCTAACAAAACACAGCCATATCTCAGACAATATGCCTATCACAAACGTTGCCAGAGCAGGATAGGGGGTCTCACTAGTTTAGAAAAAATAACATTTTTCTTTTCTTTATTCGTAATTTCAAACCTATTTAAAGGTAAAGTGAATCTAATTAGAAATAGTTATTTAAATCGCTGTAAACAATTTACAATTAAAATAAAAAGTATGTACCAAATATGTAAAGTTAAAAATTTATTTCAGTTCCGTAAACACATTACACTGCTTTATTTAAATGAAGCTAATAGAAAATGTTGTGTCTATGTGAAATTTGCGAATCAATCGCAACGGAGCAAGCAATTTAATGTTTACTAAAACATTACATTACGAGTATTTTTGGTAGGTTATATTAAAAACTTGTTTGATTCGGTTCCACCATCATGCCTATTTATGCTAAGAAATAGACAGACGTTCGATTTTTTATGATAGAACATTCGTTAGATAATACAATTGTGTGTGCCCGTGCACTCGTATTCAAAAAAAGAAGAAAATCCACGATCGTTCAAAAGTTCGGAACAATATTTCTTTGGCTATCTATCTTGGCCAGTAGCTTAAGTACAAGTGATACTGTGAATTTATTGTAAATATTAAAACAGTAAAAATACAATATTTTAATAAAGAAGCACGAACCTTAGTGGAAGCGGGCCACCTATCATCAATTGTGATACAATTCTATTCTGCATTATATGTTTTGCAGTTGGTGTGGTGGAAAGATTACAAGAAAATCAAAAGTCTGTACTTACCAGGTGTAAATTTGACGCCAAACCAAACGGACATTGGCATGATACCGTGGTGAATGACGTGCAGCTTTGACACATGATCAAACTTCTTGCGCATCACGAAGAAGAACTAGAGAATACAACAAGAAATAAATTATTTTAATTAACTGACATCGTAAATTTTTTTCGATTGTTTAACCTTTTTTTTCATCAAAAAATTTTTTGCGCAAATCTATTATTTTGAATTTCAAATGTAATGACGATTATAAATTTTATATTTCCATAAAAATTAACAGTGGTTTTTGTATTGTAACCGGCATGTTTGCATTTTTATTTTAGTTGGTAAGTGATACAAAAAAAAAACAGTGGATTTATCATTAGAATATTCAACAAGGAAGTAAACGAATTATTCACATATATAACCATACTATTGGTATGTTAATAACTCTAGGCCGCCGTGCCGCGTTCGTTGCGGAAACGCTCGGCCCTAATGACGGCTGTCTACCTTGACAGTGAGAAGAGGCAAATAAGCGAAAACTTCATCATCATCGTTATTCTCCCAGTCACCTGGGGTCGGCGCAACATGTTTTCTCCTTCCATATTCTTTTATCATATACCATTTCTTCGCTCACTCCCTTCTTACCCATATCGTCTTTCACGCAATCCATCCATTTCTTCTTAGGTCTACCTCTTCCTCTATATCTTTCCATATTCATAGTTAACACTCTCTTACCAACCTCATTTTCATTTCGTCTCATCACATGTCCATACCATCCCAAACGCGCACTTCTCAGCTTCTCTATCACAGGTGCCAATTTCAGACTTCCTCTAACATATTAATTCATACATATTCATTCAAATAAGCGAAAACTTCATAGGGCATAATACCCGTGATAATACCAGAGACGTATAACGGCGGCAAAGCCCTTACGAGGTTGTTACAGCTGCAAATAGGCAAAAGAGCTGAAGGTTCATCTAATCTTAACTGGCAAATAGACTTCGCAATGCTGTCACACTCGCATTCTCCATTATGACATCTTTGACAGCGTTATTCTGCATGTCCGGGCCCTACTACACGAAACGCATGATGAATTCGTAAAAACAATAGCCAGGAAGGTGATATTCATCCGTACCGACTCTTAATACGGACTCACCGACTAATAAACCATAGCTATTTTAGTAGTACTGTTTGGTTTGTTAAATCATACACGAATTCGTTTTCGGGAATTTAATAGTTAAATATATGCACAAAGTTACAATGATGATGTTTAAAGACGTAATTTCATCACATTTCGGATTAGGTAACTTCACTTGTTTGGCAACACATTTTTTTTAGTGATGACATAATGAAAATAAATATGAATTGGAATTCACACTGTACCTACTTGTCGTGAACATAATATTTTAATGACCAAACATCAATAGGGATATTTGTGTTACAATAACAGATTGTAACAGTCGAGGGAAAAGATATCAATTAAATGAGATCGTGGAAAGGAAATATATAAAGCTTAGAGGGATGAACCAGCTCACGTTTTACTTGGTTTTAAATAGTTAATGGAACGCATTGACATCATAACGTGAATGCAGCCATCCACCGTGACGCTTAGTCTATGTCTCAATTGCTTAGTAATTACCCACATTAAAATTTTCACGTGTTTCTTTATAACACAATTCTCCATCGTGGAAATAATTCGTAAGCATATGTTAAAAATGTATTTCATTTAAAAAGTTAGTACCTCCCTGCGGGATTCGAACACTGGCAATGTTTCATCGCTCGGGGTGTATTCTGTCACCCATTCTATTTAATATATACGGCGAATACATCATGCGTAAGACCCTAGAAAGCTGGGATGGAGGCATAACCATAGGTGGTGTCAGAGTGACGAACCTGCACTACGCAGATGACACCACTCTGCTTGCCACAACAGAAGCAGAGATGACAGAGCTTCTGAACAGGATGGAGCACATAGGGTTGGAGATGGAACTCGCCATCAACAGATCCAAAACTAAAATCATGGTCGTTGATCGCACAAAAAAGTTGGAGCTTAGTGGAACACTAAACCTTAAGCTTGTTGACAACTTTATTTACTTAGGCTCCAACATTAACAATACTGGATCCAGCGAACCTGAAGTACGACGGCGTATTGGAATGGCAAAGGGAGCCATGACCCAGCTCGGTAAAATCTGGAAGGACCGTAACATTACCCAGAAAACAAAGATAAAACTGGTGCTCACTCTGGTCTTTTCCATTCTTCTATACGGAGCGGAGACCTGGACCCTTAAAGCGGCTGATCGCAAACGCGTGGATGCTTATGAGATGTGGTGTTGGGAAGAATGCTCCGGATACCTTGGACAGCGAAGAGAAGCAATCTGTCTATCTTAGATCAACTGCAGATCAAGACTAGACTGTCCACACTCTGCCTTCGCCGCGCACTCGAGTACTTCGGTCATATTGCTCGGAAAACACCGGATAGCTTAGAAAAACTATTCGTGACAGAGAAGATCGAGAGAAAGAGACCGCGCGGGCGCAGTCCGACAAGGTGGTTCGACCAAATCCGCACCACACTAGAGATCCCATTCCACGACGCCCTCGATGCGGCCAATGATCGGAAGCGCTGGTGGGACATTACAAGGAGTAAAATCATGTCGAATTATAATGGTCACGACCCTCAGCAGTGAGGAAACGACGCGAGGAGGAGGAGGCTTCAAGCACAGACGTATATATTTAAAAATTATAATTTTAATATTATAATAGTTTGAGTCGTCACAACGCCTTATTCCAATCATCGTGAGTGGAATAAGACGCCCGGTGCATTCGTATCTAGCATGTTGGTGTTCGACTCCCGCATCAGGTACCAATTTATCTGATGAAATACGCACATAAGAATTGTCCACGATAGACTATCACGGAGAAGGAATAACATGGTGTAATCGAAATCAAGACCGCAAAAAAATTAATTTGCGCAATTACTAGTGGTAGGGCGTCTTGTGAACCCGCATCCCATCACCATGCCTATTTCTGCCATGAAGCAGTAATGCGTTTCGGTTTTAAGGGTGGGTCAGCCGTTGTACTGGAATACTGAGACTTAGAACTGATCTCTCAAGCTGGATGGCGGCATTTACGTTCTTGATGTCTATGGGCTCCAATGATTACTTAGGCTGGCCATGAGCTCATCCCAACTTAGCCCCACTTAGCAATAAATAATAATAGTAAAAATAATAATATTGAAATATTTCAACATGAGTGCATGTTTCGAAAATATTAGGGAGATGTATGAAAATGTCCATTATAAATTTACAATATATTTTTAGCCTCCTTCGCCTATATGAACAATTTTAACAGGAAGTATGTAATAAAAGCAGCCTTGTTATTTTAATATACAGCCTTTATGTACTTTAAAAACGCAAGCTTTAAATGTACTTGCTTAAATTTAAATAAACACATTATTATTTCTTTGTATTTTCTAAGTATTATTTAAAGCAAAATACCTTTTTCTCTATGAAATGCAAGTGTCAACAAAACAGATGGTGCAGCATAGTGTATATGTTAACGGAAATGTATGTAATCCGTCATTGTATACAATTCCTAGGAAATGTATGTAATTCCTAAAATCGCACGGAAATGTGTGAAATAAATTATATTATACTTACACATTACACATTTCCTAGGAAATCTATACATTTCCTAAATAGCAATCGGAAATGTAAAACATTTAAGATATTGGTGGGTACGCGGGGACAGCGGGACGAGTCTTGCACTACGGTCAGTTGCCAACTTGCAATCCACTGGAACCGGCCAGGGATTTAAGAAGTGCCTTTGCAAGAAAAACTGTGCTACATCAAGATGTCTGGGTTTTAAAATAAAGTATTATGTACTTCCAAATGCCATTCGAGCTTACCCTGCAAAAATAAATAGCTATATGGACTGACAAAGTATTATCATATAAAGATTTACTTTTATACTTTGACATTTATATTTACTTAATTATCAGACTGATTACTTGCCAAATGAAAATTTGATTTTATAAGAATAAATATAAGTTGATTTTGTGATACGTTAAAAGTTAATAGATAGTTGATTTTAGAAGTTTTAATTAGTAAGATAATATGAATATATTATTATTTTACGGTATGACTGTTACCCGATTGTTTCAATAAGTGTTATAATATTTTTTTTTTATTAACAACGTGTTTTATTACAGAAAGCATTTACTTTATACATTTCCTAATACGATATTGGAATTATATACAATTCCGAGGAAATTTATACATTTCCTAGGATATCTATGCATTAAATAGTTTTTCAAACAATATTTTATACATTTCCTAAATAGTATCGGAATTGTACACATTTCCTAGGATTTGTATACAATTCCTTGATTTCATACATTTCCGGTAACATATATATAGTGTCTAGGAATGTACCGATCAAAGAGACCTCCCGTACAAGACTGACAATGAAAACTATAAATATGGGGTCGAAAGCAACCGTTCTCCAACACGATGATTATGAAGATGGACAGGGCTAATATTAGGTCTTTACCTTTGATGTTTTCATTTAGTATATAAAAAGTTAAGGACAATTTTATAAATATATAGAAAATCTTTCGATCAAAGTATACACCTATGGCATCGACGCATCTCTGCCAGCGCAGCGATAATATTGCAATGCCCTTCTTGAAGAAGGCAGATGTACGGGAGCCAAGAAATCCTTCAAAGGCATTTTATATTGCCTCGCTGGTATTGAATTTTATTCCTGCCAAGAAATTGTTCAAACTTTGTACTAATGATTGATGCTAATGTTGAAAGCTATTGCTGACTTAGTGGTTGATTACAGATTATCATTTTCCATATTGCCTCTAATTTGTCGTTGTTGACATTAGTTTGCGAGCAAATATATGTTCACTCTGTACACGTCATTAATATTATAAACCGTTTGTGTGGGCGGCATTGCTGCTGCGACGGAACTCGTATTCCATAATGCCTACTTATTTTTATTGTATTGATGAAAATGATACAAATGTACTGAAAACAACACCCTACTCAATAAACAAATGACAGAATCGAAAATAAAATTCCATGTTAATTAAATAAAATTAATTTAAATTTAAAAAAAAATCAGTACGAGTTTTAACGACTATGTGTATGCAATTTACATTTAAATAGTTAAGTACATAAGTACACAATTGCTGGTTGTGAATGATTCCCTTACGCCCTGTTTACTAGTAAACTCAACGAAATCGATAAAAGACAGTCAATGTCGACCTTATTCTGCCATCTTGATAGTTATAGTTATTGTCCAGTCATTTAAATATCAAGGAGGTCTTAATTCAAAGGCGTTAAACAGTCGTTTGTATTGCTAATGCGTACACGCTGTAAATATAAAATAACCGTGTAAGTGATCTGTGGTACTACGTAATAAAAACAAAATTGGATGGTTCAACATCAACAAAAAAATAAAACTCACCGTGTCAAAGAACTCTGTAAACTTCGAGAAGTAATACCACCAACAGCCGTTGACGGTCTGCAAAAAAGTTATAATTAAAATTTGAGAATCAATAACAGGCAACACATACTTTTTGTATTAAAAAAAACTTCCTTTATTTTATTATCAATTAAAATACCGATTGATCTGTGTTAATTAATTTAAAGGCTATAAATCAACGCTTCCACGTGCCACGATGTGCCTTTATCTTTAAATTAGACTTATTCACAAATAATATTGCTAATGAAATTTTTAAGCAGAACTTCATTTCATATTTATTTAGAAGTAAAGAAACAAAAGTAGTAAAAAATATTCACATACAATTCGCGGCTTTCAACTTGAAATTATTTTACGATACATTATTATTCAGTATTTAGAAATAAACATAAATCCCTGAGACATAAGGTCGACGGCTTAGATTACAAATGATTACTTTGCAGCAGTAATTTGTAATTTTTTTAATTATGGTAGTTTAATATTATTATTATATGATGTTAAGGAGTAAAGTCGTGGAATCGTTCTTGAAAATAAGTCTCTTAAGTACGTGTTATTTTAAAAAAATAATCTGTCCATAAGAATTGAATCTGCATTTATGTTGCCAACTTGTAACGTACTCGATATGAGTATATTATTACCCATTAGCCCGCGGGCTACGGCCGCTTCAACGCTTATAAAATTGATACTTTTTCTATCAACAGACAGTTGATTGGCAGTGCTTCTGACATTCCATTGAACATTGCAGTTTAGAATATATTTCACGCTAGAAGTGACCTACGCTTAAAAAATTAAAAATACTAATGAAATACATTATACACAGTTTGTTTTTTATGAATAATTTCTTGTCTCACTCTCTGGTCTATAAGCGACCAGTCGATTTGTAAATTCGTTGGTACGTAAAATCACAAACCAACAATAAACTGTGGTATTTTATGTATTCTACGTATTAATGCCTGTAATTTTGTGCGAAATTTGATCCAAATACTTTCAACCGGTTGAGTAACAAACATAAAAATGTACACATTTTTAAATAGCATTATTAATAATTAGAATTTATAGCTTACCCGTAATGTTTCTGGAGTGTTTGAATAGTCTACTGGTTGACATCGGAAACTATACGTCGTGAACCACCCACTGACTATACTCTATAAAATATAATTCCTTATTAGTAAGCACAGCACGGTAACGCATATAAAGGTAAATGCATATTGTAATGCTTATTATCACAATATGTTTACTTAATGTATTCATTCCTGGTGGTAGGACCTCTTGTGAGTCCGTGCGGGTACCACCACCCTGCTTATTTCTGCCGTGAAGCAGTAATGCGTTTCGGTTTGAAGGGTGGGGCAGCCGTTGTAAATATACTTGAGACCTTAGAACTTATATTTCAAGGTGGGTGGCGCATTTACGTCGTAGTCTATGGACTCCAGTAAACACTTAACACTAGGTGGGCTGTGAGCTTTGTCCAACCATCGAAGCAATAAAAAATATGAAGCTGCGAAACTCATTCAAGTTCATTGTTATTTTAAAAAGAACTATTACTATACATGAACTATAAAAGCTATTTACATTAAATGGGAATAAAAAACAGTTACTACTCGATGCAAACAAGTTCGATGAAGAAGGCTACATTTCGAAATGATGCATCTCACTGTTGCAATTTTTATTCGGTAAATGTCGAACCAATAAACATTATTTTGAACTAAAAATATTAAAAAACAGCTTAAATCACCTCATAAAAGAGCCAACAGCTGAATATAACTTGGAACAAGTTATACCAAATGAGAACTTGCTTCAATTCGAATGGTTTCCTATTTTCCATTAGCTTCGGTCCAAGTACCTGTCAGAAAACAACTCATGAATCATTCAAAAATATGCGAATTTAAAGTAATAGCAATTAAAACGAGTCATTCTTTAAAATCACGGACTTAATTATTGTTCGCGTTTGAAACGCAATAACATATTAACAATAGCTTTAACTTCCAGTGGAAACATTCATAATGACAGTTAATTAATGACAATAATGACAGTAGTCGTCGTGGCCTAATGGATAAGACGTCTGGTGCATAAGTGTTGAGGCGATGCACCGATGTTCGAATCTCAGGCGGGTACCAATTTTTCTAATGAAATACGTACTCAACAATTGTTCACGATTGACTTCCACGGTGAAGGAATAACATCGTGTAATAAAAATCAAACCCGCAAAATTATAATTTGCATAATTACTGGTGGTAGGACCTCTTGTGAGTCCGCACGGGTAGGTACCACCGCCCTGCCTATTCCTGCCGTGAAGCAGTAAATGCGTTTCGGTTTGAAGGATGGGGCAGCCGTTGTAACTATACTTGAGACCTTACAACTTATATCTCAAGGTGGGTGGCGCATTTAGTTTAGGTGGCGTTGTAGATGTCTATGGGCTCCAGTAACCACTTAACATCAGGTGGGCTGTGAGCTCGTCCACTCACCTTAGCAATAAAAAAATAATAATAATAATTTGCCTTTGGCATGGTTGAATTTATTAATAATTAAATTAATTTTTAGTACTTTGATTGAAATTACTTTAGATGACTTACTTTGACGATGAAGACATATGTAAGACATATCGCCAAGGTGGGGAAGGGTGAGGACATGAGGAACCAATCTTTGACTCTTTGATCGCTCTTGTTATCCATCAGGTCATGGTAGCCCGCCACAAGCCTACTCAGCGCCTCCATTTTCACTGCAACAACCAATTTTTTCACATGAAATACATATTTTCGAGCAGTGTGTGTTGACTCTGGGCAATGCCGGTGCCGAATGAGTGAACGATTGTTGGTGAAAGAACTCGAACCGTTTTACAACTGAACGTCAAGTTTAGCGAATGTCAGGGTAAACTGGCCGTGATCCGAATGAGACACGTTACATCCACTCGGACGGGACAATCGTTTCGGTGGTTTTCTACCATATTTAAGGTACACACACATTACATTTTGGAGGTCACAACGGAAAGTTTATTGCATGTTGAGAAAACAATAAATATTTGAATCTATTTTATGGCTCACATGTTACGAAACTATTTGGTACACGTTTAAAAATAACAGTAGAACAAATTGTTAAATGATATCCCTGGAAACAACATATTCGTTTTTTCATCTCAGAATTATGTGGAAATTCATAAAAAACGATTTATTTGAATAAATAATAGTTTCGGTATCGTATACTTGCTTGCTTTGTTTAAGGCAATAAAAAATAAAAAAAAATCTCAATCCAAAAGTCTCTTTGAATAATACATTTGATTCGAATACTCAATATCTAAAAAAATAGTATAATAGTATTTGTTATAATTTCATAATTTATGTAGTATGTACAAATGTATATGTGGCAGTAGATTATGGTTCAGTACGTTCGGCCTTAAAATGGATGGCCTTCATATTCACAAGGCTACTTGAAAATATATTTTATTTATAAAGATTTTTTTTAGAATTCCTTTTTGTATTCTCTTACGTTTATCGCAATTACAATAACTTTGATAGTTTACTCTACCGCGTTTTTATTTTATTTCATTTTGTACCTTATATGTATATCTAACCAATACCGTCTTTACCATAAGGGCACACGGGGCCCGTGCCCAGGGCCCCCATTCTCAGGGGGGCCCGAAAGACCAACAATTTTCTCACACGTTTATTCTCAAAACATTTTTTCGGGCACATTACACTTTTTCACAAATCAGTAATCAGAAGGTATTTACAAGGCATATACTATGCCTATAATAGAAGATTTTGCTCAACAGAAATCCCGAAAGAAACCGTTATCGAAATCGTAACCAAAAAACCAGCAGCATTCTAATATCATTAATGACATATTATATCATACTGTATTTGATTACCTATAATAAATGGTCATATTCAGTAATTTTTTTTTTTTTATAATTCGCTTTTTTACCTTCAAAAGGGCCTCAAATACTTGTGTGCCCAAGGGCCCCATCCTAGTTTAAGATGTCCCAGTATCTAACAACTGGGTTTCTCTTACCAAGAGTATGAAAATCCAAGTAAACAAATTACTAAGCCTCTAGTTATTTCTGTGTGTAATGCAAAACAAATGTAAGGTTATTTTCTAGAAAATTAGACGCTAGTTAAAACATATATAAATATTAGCATAAGCACTTTGGTCGTCTAATTATGTATAACGTATTCTAAATTTCTGAATTATAGAATTATATATTCTGTATTAAATTAGAATTATAAACGAGAGATTAAACTGTATAGATTGTTTTATCTGTTGTTAAAAGTAATGTGAATTACTTTTTCGCTCTCAAAAATATACCTAATTAAAATGTAAAAAATGCTATAAATGTTGATCATGATTATCAGGGATTCATTCATTTTGTCCTTAATATAATTATTTATGTTTTGTTTATATAATCCTTTCATAGCTGTAAACGTCAGAGACAAGGTGAACTGGTAATAAGTGAGCCTACAACATTAACATATACTTCCCTTTGTAATCCTTTTTTGATACCACAAGCCCGCGGTTTCGACGTTGTCTAATTATTAAAATAATTAATTTATTTTATCTAAAAATTAATAAAATACAGTAAACCGCTTCTCACCGAGCGAGTCATGAGCTATTACACTCGCCAAAAAACATAATGGTAGATACACAGTTTTCATGACAAATTGGTACCTACCCCAAGACAAAAAACGCAAATTCGGATGGCATCAACAGACAGCACTGGCCCAATGCACGAATGGTGCTGAGCCATAATTAAGAAGAAGAAGAAGAACAAACAGCACCTATCAGACTACGTAGGTGAGACTTCCAAAGAACAATTTCAAGAACTATTTTTAGTTTAGTAAACCCATTTCAAATAAGCAAGGGGATTGCCCTTACTTATCAATCAGATCCAGAAAATTCTATAGTAAATGACGAGTACACATCGTCTTCTCGCAATAAAACTGTATAATCTCAAAATTTACTAATTTTACAGGTTTTTAAGGGTTTAGCATGTGATATTTTTAATATTAATCATCTTTGCAACATTTATTTTTTATTTTTTATTAGCTACATTTTCTGTCTTTTAAAGTAAGATAAATTATGTATTAATTTTGTTAATAGTAGTCAAAACATAGGTAAACTAAAAAAAAAAAAAACTAAAATTTAACTACGCTCTTTTGACAGTATTTATGAGATAAATACTGGTGATACCAAATGATTCCGCATATTAACTCAATTTCGAATATTTTTAGATATTGTACACTTTTAAAGCGAAAAGACGACATCGCAATAAAAAGTAAGAGTTTAATGGATAAAAGAAACCTTCATTCATAGAGTGTATTCATGTAATAAAAATGTCACTACAGACGTCACCGACCGACCATAACATTCGGACAAAGTAAACAGACCCAAAAGCATCAGTAACAAAATATGTCAATATCAAATGCAAAAAGAGCGCGTAACATTATGGATAAATAAATAAACATAAAAAATCCCGTTCACACCAATCACACAAGGCTAATCGCTCGTACGTGAATGTTTTAATAATAAATATTTAGTTCCTTTGATTTTGTTTTCAATGTCAATATTGAAATATTTCTACTCAACAATTGAAAACAGTTGAAATACACAATAGCCTAATGGATAAACTAATTAACGATGATTATTCTAAGAATGTGCATTCATCATTAATTTCAGATGCAATAAGCGGTGTCAATTTTTTTTATTAAATATTCGTTGCATTGTGTAACTCTGCCAGATGTAGTCTCTTGCAACTACGACAGAATTTGAAATAGTGATCCGGGTTTTAATTTTTGCAAATATATAAATGGTAAATGTCAGATCATCGCGCGAACCAAATGATTGAAAGTGGTCAGTATCGAAGGCCGCGAGAAGCAACCGCACTTCTGCCTGTTGTAAAACAATTACCATACAATTGAGACAACGACCTAGAGTCAAGCTACGTAGTGGAAGTCTGGTTGGGATGCCCAATGGCTTCGGTAAGCGGTGTGTAAAGGGTTGTTTAGATGTCTGGTATTTTTTTAGTTTGGCAAAGAGAATGGTGAGAACAATCGACCTTTCTATCTATTATTTCGGTCATAAAGTAAATTAAAGAAGTCCTATAATCTGATATGAACATTTCAACTTAATATCTAACGTAGATATATAATTCGTACTCAAAACTGCTTAAAACCACATAGTTATAAGTGAGAAACACACCGTTAAAATATTGTTGATAGTTCTTCCTATCTATTAATAATATATATAATACTTAACCTTCAAGATTCAACTTTTGTTGTGTTGTTGTTTTATTAATACTAGTGGTCCCGCAGTATGTATCGTAATTAATTGAAATTATAAGTTTGAACATGTTTATGGTTCTATTGTCAAAGACTATTATACTTCTATAATCACAGATTTCGCCAAGACTACACTATAGACAAATAATATTAAAGATCGACAATATTTTACCTATTCTCAATATGACCACAGACCTTAAGCAATAACAAAAGTTTGACAATAAACAAAGAATATATTATATATTATATGTGTGTGGGTCAAATACATGGTAGTGTGTGTAATGTTTTATTTATTTATTTAATGTACATATTTTTAATGCATAATTATAAAAAAATATTAGCAATCTGCACTCCTTCTCTATATTCTCTATAAGTGTGGAAAATTTCATACTCCTCTGTCTGCGTAATTTTCGTAAAAAGGGGTACAAAGTTTTTGCTACACATATTAATATATGGATTTACAACTTTGATTTACAATTGCCTTTAAGATTAATTTTTTTAGCTAAACATTTCTATGCTCTGTATTTTAAGCGGTGCGTTGGCGGTGACCAAATCCAGCCAGCAGGTTTTTTTTCTAAGGAAATACGTATTTAGCACGTGTTCAAGAATGACTTCTGCAATGTAAGAAAACTGGTGGCAGAGTAAGATTAGTACCAAGCTTCTGCTTATTTCTGCTGTCATGCAAAACAATTCGACTTGAGAGTGGATTGTAGCATTCACGTTATGGTATTTATGAACTTACGTAATCACTTCGCACCAGTTGATTAGTAGATGGTGAGGATGTTCACCTGATGGGTGATACAATACTGAAATTTCATTAAAAAAATAACGGCGTACTATATTAGAAATATTTTTTTTCCTGCCTAATTTGACCTAAAACCTAATGGAAATAACCACAGCTAATCATTAATGTTTCTGACATTAGTTTACAGAAACCAGAAATCGATAATTTTGTAAGTACAAACATTGAATGGAACAAGAAATAATAATTCTTGATTTGTGGGACATTAAGTCAGATTTTTATTATTTCAACATTCCAAACTATAATTGATGCTATTGTATTATTGAGTTTTAAGCGATATGCTTAGAATAAGATTTGCTTTGACATATTTATCTATTTCAATTGTGCGGAAGCTTAGTGAACAAAAACAAAAATCATAATTCATAGCAGCAATTTCATTTAACATCAAACATGTCGAGAATTTGGCTGCCCCAGCAAGATAAATCAACAGATGCTATTAAGTTAATTTAATTAATTTCAACATTTTCTCAGTTGACTTTACATAATGTCAAATCAATGATTATTTTCTTAAGACGAACATAACAGCTAACGATCATAACAAGATCTAGGTATACATATAATAATATGCATGTTGTTATTTAGTGTTATAAATGCATAGCATTCATTTAATGGAGTGACTATTTTAAAAAAAATTGTTGGGAAATAATAATGAAACACTTTTTGTTTGTACATGTTTCACGTTTATGAGAGCTTTATGGTAGAATAATTTAGATTGTCAGATTAAATAATGCTCCGAAACATATTAATTAAAAATGCTGAATTCATTGCTATTTACCGGTAGCTATAAAGTTGTTTCGTTTATCATTTGGGCTCATTAAATCGAATGAAATGTTTTCAATCGCAAATAATAAATATATAAGTTATCGTATGTTAAAAAATGAAAGTATAATTGAAAATATAATAATCACATATTCTTTAGTGTTCAAAATTCGGAAGAGGGTTATCCGTGCGATTTGTATCGTTTATAAGAGGAAATTCTTCAGAGATAAATTAAAATTGTAATTTCTACTTCCTAATCTGTTTGAAAATTTAGTGCGATGTGAATGTGCCATAAAATAAAATATTAACGAATTCTTCAGGGTTTCTGATGAGCACAATATAAATACAATCTACTAGGTATAAGCATAGCGTTGCTTTGACGGCGATGGTCTAAGATGTAAGATAAATCAATCTTTTAGCGGGTTTTGTCACAAAACCCAAAAAAATTATTTAATTTATAAGCATTTAGAAAACTACCAAGGAACTTTTGTGTTGTAAATTATTTGAGTATACATATTATAAAATGAGTGCATCAGAATGGCCTTGAGCAGGGTGAGTGGTGGGGTATCGTAAGATGCATGAGCGTATTTACCGCAGGACAGAGGTCGGTAACCTTTTGAGCCGCAAGAGCCAAAAATTACAATTTAGAAAATTTCAGTCTTTGAAAGCCACAAAAGTTTTTTCTTGCGAACAATAAATAGCACTTGCATATTTTTTTTTAAAAAAAACAACCAATCTAATTATTCATAAGAAAAATATCTATTTATTCTTATATAAGTAGTGTTTTTTTACAACAAATTAGATAATATATGGTATTATTAGATAATCACTTATTATTTAAGTAAAAAATGAAAACAATTAAACAGTTACTTAAAACAATGGGCTGAGAGATAGAAATAGAGCCCAATCCTCGTTAGTCGATTAAGAACATTTTTTTTATTTTTATATAATAAATAATATTGTGTATGGAACTAAAGAGCCGCAGTTTCATATCCAAAGAGCCACATGTGGCTTGCGACCAGCATGTTTGACTCCTCGGCTATGACTCTTCTGCGAAATGTTTATTCCAATATGTAAAGAAATGGCTCTTTGAATAAATTTTAATTATGTATTGTCTATATTTGGCTCTTTTGTATGAAAAGGATGCTGACCAATTCCCTAGGGCCAATAGAGTCATGGCAGCCTGGCAGCAGGGGCGTGGGGTGTGACAAGGGCAGCACAAGTAGAAAATAAAAGAATAAAGTCTACTTCATTATCAAAACTCGTTTGGTAGATTGATAGATTTTATTGATTTAGTATTTTCATTAATTACCGGTCCACAAAAAAATACTGTAGTATTTTATTTTGTAATTAAAAGTTAAGAGTAGGTGTGCTTACGGGCTCATCCTGAGAGAATTTGCTAACATAAGCCCTAGCAAGAGTAGTGCTTCACAGAATCGCGACCCACTGAGAAGATCCGGCGAGAAACCCAGTGGACTGTGTCTATGGCAACTTTTAAACTTTTCATGTTATGAAAATAAGTCATTCTGTGTGATACATTCACGGGCCCAAATCACAGAACCAAATTAAACTAAATTCAGTTAGGAAAATGAATTTTGGTTAAGAATAAGAGCTCTTGTTAGGAATATTATCTTTATTAACCTAATATAAATAAACGAGACAAAACGTTATTGTAAATAGGATGCTGATTCCTTTTCTACACTACAGTCATGAAACTGTTAGGATCATTTTATTAACAAACTCTACCGAAATATGATTAAAATATATTTATTTAGAGACAATCCTCATGTCCATCATTTATGTAAATTTTATTACCACAGTAAAGTTAAAAGTAAAGTAGTCAGACTATTAACTTGTAGAATAATTCATGACTTAAATACTAGTTTCATGACTATCATAAACCTTTGTTCACTTCCGCTCGGTCAAAAAACTCGAGGCGACTGCACACAACGACGACCGGCGATCGCTACGGATTGAGCGGAGTTGCAAACATTTATAATTTGAAGCCTAACCAGGACGATCTCTGAAAGTGTACCGCATAGGGCAGTTTATGTTCCTCGCCGAATTCGTCGACTCCGACGAAGAGTTCGACGTGCGAACTAGCCCATAGACATAATCCATTGAGTTTCTCGCCGGATCTTCTCAGTGAGTCGCGATTCTGATCAGGTAGTAGATTCTTTGTTTATTTATTGCTTAGATGGGTAGACGAGCTCACAACCCACCTGGTGTTAAGTGGTTACTGAAACTCATAGACATCTACAACATGAATGCGCCACCCACCTTGAGATATAAGTTCTAAGGCCTCAAGTATAGTTACAACGGCTGCCCCATCCTTCAAACCGAAACGCATTTACTGCTTCACGGCAGGAATAGGCAGGGCGGTGGTACCTACCCGCGCGGACTTGCAAGAGGTCCTACCACCAGTAATTACGCAAATTATAATTTTACGGGATTGATTTTTACTATTCAGCAAAGCACTGCTCTTGCTAGGGCTAGTGTTATGAATTCTCTCAGGTTGAGCTCGTAAGCTCACCTACCGGTCCATGCGAAGCTGGAATAGCCCCTTAGGCTACCAACGATTAGGTAGGGACAGAAAAAATATGCAATTTATGTATTTTGAGTAAAGCGAAGACTACGTGAAATTGTAGTAATAAAGGAAGTATACCTAACTTAGAACAGGCAAAGACTGAATAGTCAGGTTATATGTTGGGTTTACAAGTTACTAGCATAGATTATAAATAATACTTAAGATCAAAATGTATGGTCTCTTTACTGAAATAAAGATTTAATAATAGTAATAATAATATTATAATTATAGAGTTTTTGGATTTTTCGACGAAACCCAACACTTTTATCTTAGTACTGATTGCACAGATCTCCATCCACGCGATGTAAAATGTAGTGTAGTGCATGCAAATTTGGCGGAAGCCTAGTCTTAGTGACTACTTAAAAATAGAACATTTTTTATGCTCAAATGAATTGGTCACTCCAGACCGTTTCCATTCATTAATTCTATTGTATTTTATGTACATTATGTAATATGGTGATAATAAAGAAGAGAAAAGAATAAAAAATAACGGATAATCAAAAAAAGACCAGACTGTTGAGTTTGTTTAGCCGATTCTACTCGGGACTGTAGTTATTTTTTCACATGTTTTGATATTAAAAAAGTATATTCTAATGACATTTAAGTTGATGAAGGCTTTGAATTCGAATTAAAATGCTTTGAGCATTTGTGTACGAATGGAAAATAAAGTTAGCCGTTAATCCGATAATTTTATTTATCGAATTAGCGGCTAATGTTATTTTAAATTTATTATTATTAATTTGAATTGTAATTAATTTATTTTTATTTATTAATAAATATGCTCTTAAATAAGACTCAAAATAAATGCACTACGTTTTAAAGCTGATTTAAGATCATTAAACGATCTAATTCACCACCAGCCCACAGCTGGCTACTGCTGTTTCAACGACACGTATGGTATATAATTTAGTAGTTCCTCAATTATTTTATAAAACTAATATACTTTTCACTGTGGGGCCTTGAAAGTCCTATTGACGTAGATTAAATCATTTATATCCGTAGAAATTATTATTTTGAGAATTAATTAATACGATTGAGTTCAATGAACTATTAATGGTTGCGAGATAAACCCAACTCGAAGGGTATAAAACCTGCTAATTATACAGCCGATATAACACGTTAGAACATGTCCGGATTTTAACCATCGAAGTTATTTATGATCGAAAATTCACATATAACCGTATAATTTTATAATAATTGAATATTCAATAAAATTATTTTATTATATATCATCGCATAAACTAAAGGATATCGAAACGAAATAACTTAAACCATAATTAAGAAATGGAATAGTCCACTAAAAGTAGAACTAATGTACTATGTCTTTTACTGGAGAAAACTCATGGTTCGTTCGTATTCCAAAAGGTAGTCCGTGGATTATAGTTATTTAATTTATGATAAAATATTATAAATTGGTTGAGCATTGAAACTATTCCTCGAGTTTTTTTTTTTTTTTTTTATTGCTTAGATGGGTGGACGAGCTCACAGCCCACCTGGTGTTAAGTGGTTACCGGAGCCCATAGACATCCACAACGTAAATGCGCCACCCACCTTGAGATACAAGTTCTAAGGTCTCAAGTATAGTTACAACGGCTGCCCCACCCTTCAAACCGAAACGTATTACTACTTCACGGCAGAAATAGGCAAGGTGGTGGTACCCACCCGCACGGACTCACAAGAGGTCCTACCACCAGTAATTACGCAAATTATAATTTTGCGGGTTTCATTTTTATTACACGATGTTATTCCTTCACCGTGGAAGTCAATCGTGAACATTTGTTGAGTACGTATTTCATTAGAAAAATTGGTACCCGCCTGCGGGATTCGAACACCGGTGCATCGCTTCAACACGAATGCACCGGACGTCTTATCCGTTAGGCCACGACGACTGCGAAAGTATTTACATACTACTCAAAAGTATCAATAAATAGCTTACGTAGTGGTAATGTAAGTTTTTAGTTTCGCCACTCGAAAGATGCCTATACGTGTCTTACTGAATATTGCTCAGTTGATGAGTGCTTTCAGTATTGTGTGAATATCCCTAATGCTCACATATCTTTAGGTGGGTGGACGAGCTCACAGCCCACCTGCCGTTAAGTCGTTACTGGAGCCCATAGATATCTTAAACGTAAATGCGCCACCCACCTTGAGATATAAGTTCTAAGGTCTCAGTATTGTTACAACGGCTGCCCCGCCCTTCAAACCGAAATGCATTACTGCTTCACGGCAAAAAAAGGCAGGGTGATGGTACCTACACGTGCGGACTCCTAAGAGGTCCTATCACCAGTAATTACGCAAATTATAATTGAACAGATTTGCGCTAACAAACTAAACTAAATTTCTATCTTAACTACATAATTTGCGCTTTACGCGTTACTGCGATTAAAATATTATGTTTTTTTTATTGTTTTTGTTTTTCAGAATTATATATAAAATTAATTTATTTCTGTAACGTACACTTTGTTTGCGAATCATTGCACCTTTGTGAACTATATATGTATGTATACTAAACATTAAGTACCTGAAAAATCTTTGTTCTTATTATAACGAACCCGTTATTGCTATTAAAGCTATGCGCTAGACAGTTAACAAAGTGCACTTTTTAGAAAAACCGCCTTCCCCAATTTCGTAAGCTACGTGGATGCAGAAGAAAATACGTATGAAGCATTTAAAATACAATAACCTCCACAAGAGAAAAACTGGTGAAAAACACTTATGGTGGTAGGACCTCTTGTGAGTCCGCGCGGGTAGGTACCACCGCCCTGCCTATTTCTGCCGTGAAGCAGTAATGCGTTTCGGTTTGAAGGGTGGGGCACCCGTTGTAACTATACTGAGATCTTAGAACTTATATCTCAAGGTGGATGGCGCATTTACGTTCTAGATGTCCATGGGCTCCAGTAACCACTTAACACCAGGTGGGCTGTGAGCTCGCCAACCCATCTAAGCAATAAAAAATCTTTAAATACGCCACTCGACAGAGTCATTGCTAACATTTTATAAGCAGGTAAACAAGCTCAGGGTCTGCCCGATATTTTGCGGTTACCTTCAGCGTGAATGCCACACCCACCTCGAGACATGAGGTTCAAGTGTCAATTGTACATAACGCCTGTTGTTGTAACCTTAAAACAGGAAAGTATGATTGTATTATGTCAGAAATACTATAATAATTTACTGGTGGTAGGACCTCTTGTGAGTCCGCACGGGTAGGTACCAACGCCGTGCCTATTTCTGCCGTGAAGCAGTAGTGCGTTTCCGATTGAAGGGTGGGGCAGCCGTTGTAACTGTACCGAGACCTTACAACTTATATCTCAAGGTAGGTGGCGCATTTACGTTGTAGATGTCTATGGGCTCCAGTAACCACTTAACACCAGGTGGGCTGTGAGCTCGTCAACCCATCTAAGCAATAAAAAATCTCTAAATACGCCACTCGACAGAGTCATTGCTAACATTTTATAAGCAGGTAAACAAGCTCAGGGTCTGCCCGATATTTTGCGGTTACCTTCAGCGTGAATGCCACACCCACCTCGAGACATGAGGTTCAAGTGTCAATTGTACATAACGCCTGTTGTTGTAACCTTAAAACAGGAAAGTATGATTGTATTATGTTAGAAATACTATAATAATTTACTGGTGGTAGGACCTGTTGTGAGTCCGCGCGGGTAGGTACCACCGCCGTGCCTATTTCTGCCGTGAAGCAGTAGTGCGTTTCCGATTGAAGGGTGGGGCAGCCGTTGTAACTGTACCGAGACCTTACAACTTATATCTCAAGGTAGGTGGCGCATTTACGTTGTAGATGTCTATGGGCTCCAGTAACCACTTAACACCAGGTGGGCTGTGAGCTCGTCCACCCATCTAAGCAATAAAAAATCTCTAAATACGCCACTCGACAGAGTCATTGCTAACATTTTATAAGCAGGTAAACAAGCTCAGGGTCTGCCCGATATTTTGCGGTTACCTTCAGCGTGAATGCCACACCCACCTCGAGACATGAGGTTCAAGTGTCAATTGTATATAACGCCTGTTGTTGTAACCTTAAAACAGGAAAGTATGATTGTATTATGTTAGAAATACTATAATAATTTACTGGTGGTAGGACCTGTTGTGAGTCCGCGCGGGTAGGTACCACCGCCGTGCCTATTTCTGCCGTGAAGCAGTAGTGCGTTTCCGATTGAAGGGTGGGGCAGCCGTTGTAACTGTACCGAGACCTTACAACTTATATCTCAAGGTAGGTGGCGCATTTACGTTGTAGATGTCTATGGGCTCCAGTAACCACTTAACACCAGGTGGGCTGTGAGCTCGTCCACCCATCTAAGCAATAAAAAATCTTTAAATACGCCACTCGACAGAGTCATTGCTAACATTTTATAAGCAGGTAAACAAGCTCAGGGTCTGCCCGATATTTTGCGGTTACCTTCAGCGTGAATGCCACACCCACCTCGAGACATGAGGTTCAAGTGTCAATTGTATATAACGCCTGTTGTTGTAACCTTAAAACAGGAAAGTATGATTGTATTATGTTAGAAATACTATAATAATTTACTGGTGGTAGGACCTGTTGTGAGTCCGCGCGGGTAGGTACCACCGCCGTGCCTATTTCTGCCGTGAAGCAGTAGTGCGTTTCCGATTGAAGGGTGGGGCAGCCGTTGTAACTGTACCGAGACCTTACAACTTATATCTCAAGGTAGGTGGCGCATTTACGTTGTAGATGTCTATGGGCTCCAGTAACCACTTAACACCAGGTGGGCTGTGAGCTCGTCCACCCATCTAAGCAATAAAAAATCTTTAAATACGCCACTCGACAGAGTCATTGCTAACATTTTATAAGCAGGTAAACAAGCTCAGGGTCTGCCCGATATTTTGCGGTTACCTTCAGCGTGAATGCCACACCCACCTCGAGACATGAGGTTCAAGTGTCAATTGTACATAACGCCTGTTGTTGTAACCTTAAAACAGGAAAGTATGATTGTATTATGTTAGAAATACTATAATAATTTACTGGTGGTAGGACCTGTTGTGAGTCCGCGCGGGTAGGTACCACCGCCCTGCCTATTTCTGCCGTGAAGCAGTAATGCGTTTCGGTTTGAAGGGTGGGGCAGCCGTTGTAACTATACTGAGACCTTACAACTTATATCTCAGGGTGGGTGGCGCATTTACGTTGTAGATGTCTATGGGCTCCAGTAACCACTTAACACCAGGTGGACTGTGAGATCTTCCACCTACCTAAGCAATAAAAAAAAACAAAAACAAAAAAAAAATTTGACAGCTGATGGTTGCGTTTTGAGCATGCCACAGCCAGGGCCGGATTTAAACTTAATGCCGCTCCTGGGCACCGGAAAAAAAATCCGCCTCAATACTGGTATTTTACTAAAACTTATAGTTTATGTATTTCATTTTTCAAAATTAAAATAACTAATTAATTGCGGAAACTTTATCATATGTTATATATTCCAAAAACATAAAATAAATATAGGTATTTGTTTTTTTTTTTCTAACAATTAAAAATTTTGCACTAAGGGTGACTCTTAATTATATTACATCCAAAAAAAAAACTAATTAAATTTCTTTAATTCCAGAAAATAGTAAAATCGATTATTAGTTTAAATGTCCAAGGAAAAAATCATTTTGATTATAAGTTTTTACCAAAAGTACCCAAATTATAATATAATTCACAACTAATGGGTAAATTGAATTTGTTGAATTATCAATTAAACAGAAAATTATTAATTATTAGAATTAATTAATTATATTGAGCTTCTTGATAAGACTAAAAAAAAAATTTTCACTTTCAAAAATTTCCGCCCTTAAAATTTTGCCGCCCTGGGCACTTGCCCCGACTGTCCCTAGTGTAAATCCACCACTGGCTACAGCACAACCTTCGTATTCAAATTATGAATGAGGGAAGCGAAACCTAAGTCAGATTAGTCAGTCAGTATATGTGGATGTTCAAACTGCCAGTATGATGCACACGTATGATCAATTATACAACTTCCGGTTAAAGAAGCACAAGAAAATTTTTTTTTTTTGCTTAGATGGGTGGACGAGCGTACAGCCGACCTGGTGTTAAATGGTTACTGGAGCCCATAGACATCTATAACGTAAATGCGCCACCCACCTTGAGATATAAGTTCTAAGGTCTCAAGTATAGTTACTAGATTATATAGTTATATAGTTTGTTATAGTTATATAGTTAGTTATATAGATTTTGTTGTTAATGGTACTCAGCTCACAACTTTTTGTGGCCTCAGCATTCTTTGAAGACCCCAAGAAACTAGTGAAATTAAAGTATTCTATAAGTGGACATTTACTAAATATTTATTTATATGTATAGTATTTTACAATGGCGATTTAGTCTGACAAACTATAGTCGAAATTCGTTTTCATATTTTGGTTGCATAGAATATAATTACATATATAAAATTTGCGGAACGATACGTCGCACAGCGTGGCATCCCAGTAAGCGTAGAGTTTATTGCGTATTGACAAGAGCGAGTATGCGAGCGCCGCATACACACGACTTAGTTGACAAGTTACCGCCTCGGATTACGCCAGGGCTGCCTCAATAACAACCTTGATGTGCCGTGAGAGGCAGGATGACAAATTATAACTTGAAGTTTCACTCTAGTTTAACTAAATTCACAGAAGTAGAACGGTCGATCGTAGCAGGATAAATAGGTAAACAGCAATCAAAATATACCCTTCAGTGCCTAACCACAAATGAGATAGCCACGTATCTGGTTAAGACATAACTCTCGCGACAGAAGTGAACCAAACAAATTCTATTTCTAAGTTTGTCACATAGATTATCCTTGTCTGGTATAATATAAATAAGGTGTAATTCCATTGATAAAAAAGAATAACAATTGTTTCCGCTGTTGCTGCTGTTTAAGTCCTCTGAACAGTTTCTACGTCACCGCATTAATTGCATGAACGGTAAAACAAAAGAACAATAACGGCAACCTGGGATTTGTAATCGTCGCAGTAGATACAATGCTCGCGGACTTAGTAGGAAGCAAATAAAACGAATCTAATGGGTTTGTATTTTTTCGATTTAGTTGAACTATTTTATTATTGTATTGAGTAATGTGTACGTTAGCAATTTATAAACGACCGCACGACCATTAATCATATACTTAGGTAAACAAAGAAGTTCAAACTTTTCGTGTAAAGTAACATTTGTAGTAATATATTTGAAAGATTATGTACGTACGAGTCATAGTGGCCCAAATTATAAGAGGCCCAGTGTACTAATATTGAGAGATGCGACTATACAAGTGTTCAAATTAGGCAGGTAGACATCATTAGAAAATGACATAGGTTATTTTCACATGTTCAAAAATGAAATCAAGCACGAAAGCATTACATCGCGTAATGTAAATGAAGCCCGCCACATTTGTGTAATTATGGGCTACACATGACAGAAATAGGCAGGGTGGTGGCCTATTTCTGTAGTAAGCTAATATATAATATATTTCTAATATATAATATATTTCTGATTATAATAATATAATATATTTCTGAGTAAAAGTAGTAAAACATTTCTCCTTTTGTCTGCGCTCTTAAAAAACGTACAATTTATATTTATTCTTTCCTTTGAAGACTGAGGTTTATCCAGCTCATCTAACTATAAGTTGGTAGTCTTGCGACACTATATTGTAATATTTGCGAATTTTATTTAACAGTTACATTGTAATTTATTAATCGTCACGAAGGTAGAAACAACAATAGACTTAAACTTTAGCCTACATTTTTAGCATAAAGCACTTGTTCCACCAAATTACTTTAATTATTCCAACGTTGTTATTAAAATATACAGAAAAAGGTTTTTTTTTTATTTACAATTTTAAACTTAATTCACGCAACTCACTATTCACGTAAATCAAAGTCGTCATTGTGTTTATTTCATTTGGAATTCATTTGAATGGAAAACAAATTTAATTAAATAAAATAAATAAAATTAACGTAATCTGCTTTGTTTTTGGGTTTTGTTTATTGCTTAGACGTGCATACAAGCGCACAGTCCACCTGGTGTTGTGTGTTTACCGGAGCTCATAGAATTTAACAACGTAAATGCCGCCACCCACTTTGATACAGGAGTTCCAAGTCTCAGTTCTATACATAGTACAACGCATTGCTGCGTCACTCTTCAAACCACAACGCATTACTGCTTCTACTGCGGCAAGATGGTAGTAGCTGCTCGTGCGGGCTCACGAGACGCCCTATGACCAGTAATTATTATTCTTAGTGTATTTCTTAAAGAGTACTTTTTATAAATAGTGAAAGACAAGATAAAACAAAACTGTCAGTCATAAGGACTGCCGATGGAAGTAAAAACTTATCTATACTTCAATACTAATATTATAAAGAGGTAAGATTTGTTTGTTTGTTTGTATTGAATACACTCTGAAACTACTGAACCGATTTGAAAAGTTCTTTCACTGTTTGGAAGCTACACTATTCGCGAGTGACATAGGCTATAATCTTTTTTGAAAAAAAAATTAGGGATCTTCACTAAAACTCCAATAATGTAACCCAAGGTGTAAAAAAATTACCTAAAATATTCTTTAAATCGCGTGCCCTGCGAAAACTATTGATCATAGAATAAAATAATGTACTACGACTTTGTAGAACACATTATTATCTACAAAAAACGTTGCGACAGTATATGTCTAAATATTATAGTTATGCCGCAATAAATGTTCTTTTACTTAAAAAAAATAAAACAACGTCGTTGAAAGTTTTGTTAAAGACCCCGAGCGGAGCCGGAGCGGACCGCTAGTTACTTATAATTTTAGTATTAAATTTTGAAGTTTCATAATGTTTAAATTAAAAACATCGACATCTATTTGGTTTTCACATCTATTGACACGCCGAGCAACAATTATAATAACAAACACGTTTAAATGGTTTATTTTTGTTATAATACGGGCTGTATCGGCAAGGTCATGAAAAAATATAAATACAATTTAATTGAAATAACAATGAATATACACATTAAACTTTTAACTAAATCTATTGAATTTTACTTGCAAATAAACTTGACTTGTAAATACACAGCACAAATGCTGCACAATATGTCACCTGTATAGTTACAGATATACTACTATTACGCATGTTAGTGACGCGACTTACAAGATGTTATAGTCACAGACACAGACACAGACATAGTCTACGATATACGGTATACGTAACACTAGCATATCGGTGACGAGAACCCATGAGGTTTTCCCTTACCAAAACGCTCAACGCGGCTAAAGAAGTTTTTATTTCAGTAATGTAATGTTGTTTTTGCAATACCTAAACATTGAAATCCGACAACAATTAATGAAAAAGAAAACAATTTCAACTAAAGTAATTTTTTTTTATTGCTTAGGTTGTATTACTTAATTTTTGTATTACTTACGACAAGAACCTCAGGGTTTGCTTACCATTTTCTATATGTACAGAAAATTAATTTATTAATTATTATTGTTTAAATTCAAACATTTAAAGTCTGACACAACTACAACTTTTGTAAAACAAAATGAAAACGTGAATTCTTCAAATACATACCACATTAAAATAATAATTCTCATGGCTTCCTTTTGAACTATGAGCGTATATTTTTTTAATTGGTAAATCACTGGAATATATTAAGCATGCCAACTGTCAAATAATTGTGTAACTCTATTAATTTTTATAGAATAAATCACCGAATGCTTGACGCATATAAATTTAAGTTAATGAGAAGGTTTTGTCTTTGTTTATGTAAGCCTACTGTTATTATTACGACCTCTTAACATGACAATGTGACGGATTCAATGTGAGTCAACAAGGTAGTTTTATAATGGCAATTTATTATCATATTAACATGTACACATTTAAAATTGAATTTGAATCTTTAAATTAAGCTACAAATTTCCAAGATGGCTTTAATCAAATAAAATAATTTGCTTTAATTCCGTAATAAAAGTAGCTATCATTGTCTTAGATTTGGTATATGAACATCTAACTTAAAATATGCAGTTTGGAAGTCTTTTTTAAAATGAAATAATGGCATATAATCCTAAACGATTTTAGTATAGTAATATAATACAGTATGTTTTTATTAAGAATTATAAAAAAAAATCGAAATTAATACCACTAAGATTTGCAGCCTGCGAACATCATATAACTAATGAATGATTTCGAGAACGTTCTAAGGCGCCCCGGTACAACAGACCTAGGCAGTTTTTAGTTGCAACATCACTTAATAGCTACGGCAGTTGCGAGAGGCGAGGACTTAGATATTGCTTGCGACACTCCAGGCTGTGGCACTTGACATAGACAATCGGTCGCCTGGCAGCATGCGCCGAACTAAGCAAGTTCAATGTCACACCTACTTCCTGCCCACGGTTTGACCGTGACCACAGTCGGACTTTCCACTACACATATTTAAATTTTAAATTTTGTTTGCCAAAAATTATTATTAGCAAATCATTTTGTAACCAGAAAATCATTGATTCTGCTACCCACACTAGACTCCGCGTATATTACGGTAAAGGAAACGGACACATTCCACGTCTCGCGCATTACTTAATACCTGCCCTTAAGGTTTGTTATCATCTACATTATTTTATCCGCTTTGTCTGGCTTAAGTGATAACTCCAATACTTGCAGAATTTTTTTTTATTGCTTAAATGGGTGGACGAGCTCACATCCCACCTGGTGTTAAGTGGTTACTGGAGCCCATAGACATCTGCAACGTAAATGTGCCACCCACCTTGAGATAGAAGTTCTAAGGTCTCAGTATAGTTATAACGGCTACCCCACCCTTCAAACCATTACTGCTTCACGGTAGAAATAGGCAGGGCGGTGGTACCTACCCGTCCGGACTCACAAGATATTCTACCACCAGTAAATCACAAGTTCATTGTGATTGTAAATTCCGTGCGACCTTCAAACGCAGAAAATATTTTCCTCATATTTCCATTCAGTAGGAATGCATGCCCATGTATCGCAGTAATAATTTACATTAATTACCGTTTTGTGTCATTACAATTAAATGTAGTGTAATGTAGATTTTCTTTGTAAGACCTATTGGCTACAAACTGGCTTCAAATCTATCTACGAAAATTATATCAGATTTGTATGTTTATTTTACAACTAGAGGCCCGCACCAGCTCCGTCCGGGTCTTTACCAAAAATTTCAAAGATATTTGACGTTGTTTTATTTAAAAAAATAAAAGAACACTTATTCCGGCATAACTATAATAGTTACACATATGCTGTTCCGATACTTTTTGTAAATAATAATGTGTTCTACAAAGTCGTAGTACATTATTTTATTCTATCATTAATAGTTTTCGCAGGGCACGCGATGTAAAGAATATTTTAGGTAATTTTTTTACACCTTGGGTTACATTATTGGAGTTTTAGTAAGGATCCCTAATTTTTTTCAAAATAGATTATAGCCTATGTCACTCGGGAACAGTGTAGCTTCCAAACAGTGAAATAATTTTTCAAATCGGTTCACTAGTTTTGGAGCCTATTCAATACAAACAAACAAACAAATCATTCCTCTTTATAATATTACTAGCGACCCGCCCTCGCTTCGCTTCGGAAACATTAAAACACACATGAAACCAAAAAAATTAAATAATTTTTTTTTTTTAAAAAGTAGCCTATGTTCATCAGGGACAATGTCGGCTTCTAATGGAAAAATAATTTTTCAAATCGGTCCAGTAGTTTCGGAGCCTATTCGAAACAAACAAACAAACAAATCTTTCCTCTTTATAATATTAGTATAGATTAGTATAGAAAACTGCATTTATGCTTCAATCTTGAAAGCTTAGGCTTTAACTTAGACACGGCCTGCTTCCTTATCACAACAAAATCAATTCGATTGAAAAGGTCAATCGATTTGTCTTATTTGCGAAATTACATTTATACATATAAATGCCAAGATTATTATCAACTTACAAATATTAAACCATTGATCACCTGACAGTATCAAGCGATCGTTGAAGCAAGTCTGTTAGTGTCGAAGTTGTTATGACATTTTAATAGTGCAAGATATATAGAAAAATTTACTTAACTCATAAACAAAATGTAAAGTTGTACATTTGCTGCTTTTCAATGTGTATATCCATTATGTAAACAGTTTTCATGCGTTAAAAACTTTTTAATGGAAAAGAGTCACTGCTCTATGCGCAGGTTTTTCAAACGTTGGTTGAAAGCGATCATGCTCTCCGCCGCCCATGGAAGTGACAAACCTCTCATAAAATCTTCGATTGTTGGGAATTTATAGAGCTTATATTATACGGGATCCGAACTGAATGAGAAGCCGACTTCTTGATGATTTTCATATAACCTCATCAAAAAACATCCTAAAATCTGTCCTATGTTTAACAGCACAACATTCAAAATTTTAATTTACAACGAACGTTTTTAATTAATACCAACCCGGTTTATCTAGAATAATAACAATGAATTCAAATTATATACATATATCATATCTCACCAAATAACATTCACGGGCCAAACAGTTTAAGGTCGATTCCGGAACACAATCAATATTATTACGACGTCTTAGCTATTCACGAAGCCCTGAATTTATGTTATTAGGTATATTTAATAAGCCCACGTAATTTAAAACAATAAATTACGAAACTTTGGTAGCCTTGTACCTGCCATTGAGATGAAATGCTAAGGATATTAGTTTAAAATATGTATTTTGGTCAATGTTTTTTATACTAAAGTTAGCAAATTATATTCGCACGTAACTAAACTAATTAGAAAGCTTAACCAATCTAATTATAATGTATAACGTACTTTTAATGAGCCCAAATGGATTTATGTGGTACAATTAACATTAACCTTACATTAATTATCTTTTGATAAAGATGTCCGTTAACATTTCATTAAATTAATTTAAAACCGAACAATTTTATAACATACCCTTAAAACGTTCTGATTAGAGCTCATTTTATAAATTAATTGGATTAACATAATTTAAATAAATCCTTCCTGAGAAAACGAAAAAGGAAACTAGTTCTTTTTTCAAAGAAGTTTTAAAAGAACTAGGGCGCAACAACTTTATTTATTAGACTTCAAAAATACTTAATTTAATAAATGGTGTAAATTAAATGGTTACTTAAAATGCATTCTCTCTAAATTCGTTATATTCAAAATGTGACAGTCGCATTAAGGGGTATAGCAGACGTACCGCTTGAATCTGATATTTAAATTTTCTATAAACAATTGATAATTTGATTGTAAAGTAATCAAGTTACGTTCCATCCAACTTAAAATAAGCTGAACCCTCTCAGTCGAATGATTAATGGTATGCGTGTACCTCCTAGAGGTTAAATAGAGCCCCATTACATTGTATCTTATTGCATATTATTGAAAGAATGAAAAAAAAAAAACTTCAAAAAAAAAATTTAACAACATTAAAAAGCTTTGGTAAAAAATACTAGCATACATTAGTATGTACTATTGTTCTCCCAAAAAAAAATACTTTTTCTTTTTTTGTTGCCTTTGCTGACAAACGAGCATACGACCCACCTGATAGTATATCGTCACTGTCTCTCGTAGACGACAGCAATGCCAGAGACACAGCCAAGCCGCTGCCTACTGCTGAGGAGTGCAGAAAGACATGTCATAGCGATCGGGAAACACCATGGAGAGCCATTCGAGAGCCTGGCAAAAAAGTTCTCTGGAAGCCCAGCGGGTCCAGATAGTATTTTGGACATCAACTACGCAAATACCGCTACCTACTTTGAGATATGAATTCTAAGTCTCAGCTTTTTTACAATACAACGGCTTCCCTTCAAACCGAGATAGCAGGGTGGTGGTACCTACCCGTGCGGGCTCACAGGAAGCTCTACCACCAGTAATTACATACCGTTACGTATATTCACCATGGAAGTAATTCGTCAAGATTTGGCAATTACGTATTTCATTAGGAAAATTGGTACCGGCTTGCGAGATTCGAACACCGGCACATTCGCATCGCTCGATATGAATGCACCGGACATCTTATCCCGCAGGCCACGATGACTACAAAATGGATGAATCCACTTTAGTTTGGATGAGCTCTACTTCAGTGAATGAAGGTGCGATAGTATAAAAGAAATGTAGATGTCATCTCGTGCAATCTGCCTGGAAAATACGGTAGCAAGACAGCGACATCAGAAGTCGAAAGGCGATGTCGATTATCGAAAATACTCTCCTGTATGGAGTTAAGTCGAAATAACCATAAACCAGTATTTCAAACAACTTGTAATAATATGCTATGCAATAACATATGGAACATATAACATATTCTATGCAAAATAAAATATGAAAAAAAAAAAAAATTACAAACGCCTAATTATCATCCTAATACCCGAAAATTGATATTAATGATTTAATAATAATAGTTTGATTCGGTGTTGTAATTAATTTTACAGAACAATCTATGAACATATTCAGGTATACATACAAACTTGGATTGTTGTACAACATAATTTTTGTTAGAATTTTGACCACAAAAGAACTAATAAATCCAGTTTTCTATTAATTGCCAAACTAGACACTATTAAAAATAATTGTATCAAATTCTTAAACCTATTTAATTATACAACTTTTCCAAATTACATAAAAATGTGTGGTAGACATTTTTTTAAACCGCAACTACCGATTTACTTTAAAAATGAATTCCGAATAAATTTGCAATAATCAAAAATTGAAGAATTTTTAGTAAGATCATTTAAATATTCCTTGAGATAGATAATAATGCAAATATTAATTCATTGTATAAATCGAAATGAATTGATGAGAGCTTATTAGTTCTAAAAATACACCAAAGTACGACCTCGATGATAGTGACCATCTTGTGACTGATAATGCAAGGCTGAACGTAAATAAAATCTCGAAATAATATTTTAATGGGCTCTTGTTATTATGAACTGTCTAGTATCTACGTTTATGAGGAAATTATTTTCAAAGGACAATGCCCATTTTCTTAGGGCGTTTGGGCCCCTAAAAAAAGTTATCGGGTCATGATGGTTTTAACTTAATTTGATAGACAAACAAATATCGTCTTATATTCAGAAAACGATTTTTATATTCTCTCCCAGATTTAAGAGAAATCTGTTTTTTTCTGCAGCTAAAATTAAGTTGTTCATTGTTTTCTTCGAAATCAATAATCGCTCTCATCATTATTTACAGTATTAAATAAGTTAATTGTGGTTAATGTTGCTAGAAATAAGCCCTTACGTACATTTTATTATTATTATATCCTCATAATAATAATAAAATGAAATGAAAATCCGGAAGCCGACAACGATATTGTTGTTGTTGTTTTTAAATTCGCCAATAAGCAGGCAAAGAGCGTAGCCTATACAGCCTAGTCTGTCGTAGTTATATTTTTTTATGTCAATAAAAAGCCGGTGTATCTCTTTTTATTGCTTTTTGGGAGTTTTGACGACAACTCGATGAATAGCTCATTGAGTGAGCATGAATTTCCGCAGACCTTTTATCTTGAAAAAAAAAACCATCACTGCTATGTTAGCCACAGTTTTATTCCAATGCCTCAATAATCGTTGTTCACGATTATTGACGTTTAATACACAAAACAACGCCCAATTTATATAGTATACATCACAATAAACTATTAAAAAAACATTAAAATAAAACTTCAAGTGACGCTTCACTCAGGTTGCTGCCAAAACTCTCTGATCATATATAATAAGAATAGAGTAATGGTAGGCCGTTGAGATTTTTACTAATGGAATCATTAATATCTAAAAATATTAAATAAATTAACTCATGGTTTTAAGTAATAATTATTATTACAATATATAAATATTGAATTGAACAAAAATAAACTAAAAAGTCTGTGAATTATAACCATTAGCTATTTTTTTTATTTGTTGTTCAAGTCACAGACAACTCTTTCCTTTGGCAGCTTATAGGTTTACTATAAGGCTTTATGGGCTAAGCCCTCTGCCTATTGGCGAATTTAAAAACTATGACACTCAGTTTTAGGATGTTATCAAATAAGTAATTTATTTTTTTGTAAAACAATGCCAGGTTTGAAGAAATGTTGATACATAAACTAAACAACGTAAAAAAATAAGGCATAGTTTTTCAAGTACCTATAGTTTTGACATAAAGTTGGCCCACTTTTGGGCATTGTCCTTTGCTATTATTTCCGGTCAAAATCAATGTACGTATTTTTATCTATCTATCTATCTATCTATATATATATATATATATAAATGAATTGCTGTTCGTTAGTCTCGCTAAAACTCGAGAACGGCGGACCGATTTGGCTAATTTTGGTCTTGAATTATTCGTGGAAGTCCAGAGAAGGTTTAAAAGGTGAAAAAATATGATAATGCTCGAAATTATATAAAAACAAACAATTTTGTTTTTCCTTTTTAAGTTTATTTTATAAAAAAGTTTAGGTTTTTTATTAATCGATTGAGGCACTACGAAGTCTGCCGGGTCAGCCAGTTTAATATAAAAATAATGCCCATCTCTCAAATTAGTCCTGAATTCGTTCACACGGTACTCGCGTTCACGGCTCATTTGTTGTGAAGTCGTTACAGGAGTCCATAGACATAATCATGTCATCACACACATTAAAACGTGGGTTAAAGTCTTAATTAAACTATTCAAACCGAAACGCATGACTGCATCGCGCAATAGGTAGATTAGTGATACCTGCTACTGCGAGTGTATAATATGCCCTGCAACCAGTCTCAATGTTTCATACAGATATTTGACGTTCGGTATTTGGATGTACATACATTTTTTGTTTCGTACATTTTTCCGCTACCCATAACATGAAAAAATATTGCCTTGAAGGCGGAACTACTTTTTTGTTTTTAATAGCTCTTGAAGTACCTTGAAGTACCGACCACCGTTTAATCTTTTATTGCAAATAAAATAAGGCAATTATTAGTATAATTTTGAATATTTTTCATTGAATTACGTAAATTTATACACATACTATCACCATTTTGTTTCCGCGGTATTTTTGAAACGTCGAACTTTCAATAAAACTTATATTGTTAGAGGACTTTTCGGCTGGAACGCGGGGAGTGAAGTTGGGTGATTTGTTTTATTTTGTCTATTTAGTGTTTCTTCAGGTTTAAATGTGTAATAAAGGTGTTTAATAAACTGTTTATTATCTGCGAATGTGCAACAATATGGGAAAGAGAAACAAAGCCGCTGGACGTAACTTCTCGGGATCATCTTGCGGGATACAATAGTTGAGGCAAATTAGACTCCTCGAAGAGCAAATTCTATGCCCCGAAGGAGTTACAATTTTATCAGCTCAAACAATTTAGTCTACTTTATTGTGCTTTTGGGCCTGAGTGATGATTTTAACACTGAAGGGTAGCCAAAATATATCGAAGTGCGATGTGGTCCCACCACTTTTTGTTATCGATGATATAAGCCCATCGAATAAGAATTTACTGGATTCCGGCTATCGGCAGCCATTTTTACGATTTTTTTTGACCAGATTTGACCAATGGCCAATTTGACCTGATGCTTTTCATGTTGTAACATTTGAGGTTGACTGTATAACGGATTTTAAAAAATATGTCAGAATTCTTAAATAGTTACTAATAAACCCGTATTTGCGAACCTTCCTCACTTCACCTGGCAAATATTTAACAACAGGTGAGTCATGAGCTCATTCACCCATTTATGCAATATAAAACTAAACTAATCTTCCTATAGTGCTTGTCTATTTCCGGATATTGGAATAATAAGGAACTGAATGATGAGTATCAGGAATAATTATTAATAAGCATATCGAAATTTGACTTCGACTTATCTTAACCAATCATCGTAAACATTACAGGACAGGAACAACCTCGGTCTTATTGGTCGTGCACGTTATGCTTGTAGAATCGTGATTTTTTAATTCCTAAATAAATCTACACACACTGTTTCGTTTAGTGCTGTTTCGGTTAAACGCTATTTTATTTGAATAGACTGGCCAGCAAATAGTCCGGATAGACAAAAAGAAAGTCTGAAACAAACGTTACACCAGTCAAAACGAACCATATGAAGCATTTGTTGAAGCATGAAATTCTATCCCCACATAAAAATATATGAAATTGATTGAATCAATGAATGAAGTCGTTGCAGTGCTGATATTGAAAATAAGGGATACACCAATAAATATTAATTATATATTGTTATATATTATATTATATGTTATATATTATATATTGGTAGGCTGAGAATAGTAGCTATTTCGTAAATAACAATACTAATTACTAATATTTAAAAAATATTGTTTTTTATACTTTTTTGTTGTTGTTTCTAATTAGTTGACCATTATTGTTCATACCTTAAAACTGATCTAGATGTTGGTCCGTAATGTAAAATTGAAACTGCACTTGTGCAGTGGGTTTTAAATTATTTTTCTAATAAATGATAAATCGTTGAACATATTGTTGTCCTATTTATTGTTTAATTTCAAAATAAAAACGATTGCGGTGAAGTATCTTACATAATGTCAAGGTACGTTGTTAGTGCTTCTAATTATACGACCACCACTAAATATGTGTGTGTGTCAAATACATGATAGTATGTGTAATGTTGTTTTATTGATTTCGTGTATTATTAATGCATATTTTAAAACTTAATTTTAAAAATATTAGCATTCTGCACTCCTCTATACTCTCTATAAGTGTGTGGATTTTCATACACCACAATCGGTGCAATTTTCGCAAAAAGGTGTACAAAGTTTTTGCATCGCGTATTAATATATAGATTGCTAGATTCCTTGAAATTGTACGCAGCCTTAGGCTTGCCGATATCCAAAACAGTTTATCTGTCTTTCTTCTTTCCTGCGGTGTTATATGTACCAACGTATTTTTATGCTTTCAAACATTTGGTGACGTTATTGAAAGTAGAAATTTATATTATAAAACCATTGATATATTGGGAAATATTATGACTTTTAGTTTTATCGTGGGTGATAATAAAAACACGAAAATAAAGCAAGATAAGGAATTTCACTAGAAACTAAAATGCAAATTATTAGAAGATTAGATGCTGGTAACCGTCAACCTCAAATAGGTGTTGCATTGAATTTGGCAACTTCAACAATTAAGACTATTCTTAACAATAAGGAAAAAATTAATATATCATAAAAAATAAATAAGTATAGAAAATCAGAAAATTTGAAATACCAAAGAGTCTAAATGAAATGAAATGTACAATAATTATAATACAAACATACCGACTTCGAATTTTATCCGTATATTTTGATTTTATTATTAAAATATGCTTCTATATTTGTAAAAATAATTTTATTGTTATAAAAAACATAATTAATAATGTTAATGGTAAAATACCTGACCAATTTTCTAGCCAACTTCCCCTAACCCGATTATTTACATAACGAGATAACCTCGTTCAAGGCTGTTTCATATTACGCCCTGCTTTGATGTAGTGTACTTACTGTATTTATGTTAATACAGTAAGTACACTATACTATAGCAAATATGTTTGCTGAGTGTCAGGTAGAAACGAATAGAACCTACTAGAAAACCGAGGAAAATGCTTTTACAGGATTTGCAAATGACCGAGTGTCGCTAGAGAAAAGTTTTTGCAAAAATTCGTAATAACTGGCGAATTATGACCAAAATTTTAAAAGCAAATAATGAAAGTAATTGGAGGGAATTTTCAATAAATACGATGAATAAGAAAAAAGGACACCAAATAATTGAACACAAATTGAACGGGACACAAAAGAAAATTGTATCTTCTTGACCTAAGCCTGAAGTTTTCCTTTTCTGAAATTTTCATTGGAAAAAAATACTTTGTAAATCAATAGATATCCCTCAACTATTTGAATTTATGCCTTAAAGAAACAGATTCTCTAATAAACTTTTTACTTTAATTTAATTTTACTTAAAAAGCTTACATTTATATCTCTTTAATTTACAAAATATGCGAAAATAAAGAGTTAATTAGCTAAAAGCAAGCACGGGAACGTGTGTTACGACCTGAAATCCGTATATAAACAAATTGCAACAGAACTTACCGGTTCAATTAAATCTCCAACACGGGTATTCACTACGCACTGGTGCAATTCAAGTTATTTATTTAGCAGTTAGTCAGGAGCCAGTAAGGTTAACGACAAGATTTATACCGCGAAGTGTGCGGCGCGTGGGCAAGGCGCGGGTCACTCTGCCACTAGTAATGTTCGCGCGCGCTCAACACACCAGTATATATCACAGCCTTGTCTGACGTCATGCAGCCACCGCGATAAGGGCTCCATCATCAATAGATACTAATAACAACGTGCTTTATCGTTGATTGACCACTTTTTATTTACGCTATACTGGAAGATTACGCAGTAACGTATAATCGGCTCTATTAAGGATATGATGTTTTGAAACATTAGTTTTACTGTTTACAGTAATTTAAATTATAATTGAAATGACATAAATCAATACGAACTACCTGTTATTATATTATGTTTATTTCATTTTATTAATAAGATATAGTAAAAAAAAATTCTTTGGAGACAAAAAAGTATTGATTTCTAGTTATTTTTTTACTAGCTTTGAAGAAATTGTTTAAATACTCCTATTTATGTTTTGATTATTTAGCAAAGGAGTTTTTTCAGTAACAATATTATTATTAGAAAAAAGCAATAGTCCTTTTTTTTGAGAAAAATCAGCAAATAGAGTTTAAAACCTGAAAGTAACGTTATCTAATAAATGTTTTTTTTTTAATATTTTAATTCACAAGTGTTCTTTTTTTTCACTAATCTTTTTAGTTTGTAGCTAACGATTGCAAGATTCATGAAACTTATTTGTTATCGCTCGGTCATTCTAAATGAACCTGTTCTAATTTTCTTTTAATTTATTGTAATTGAGCATGTTTCATCGAGCAACCAACCTCATCAACTGGACTGGTTCAACATTTTATCAAGAAACATGCATGTATTAGAAAATGCATTTATATGTATACGTCATAAACAACAAATTAAGCCCATCCAATCTCATGCGTGGATTCAATTTTTTCTCACATTATCGTTTAAGCCTTCTGCTGTCATCGACTTCGTTTATAGCGTATTAACGCTGGATCTTTCTGTTTTTATTATGAACTAGCTGTTCCCGCGATGTTACCCGCGGTTATTGTCGTACCGCGGGTGACGCCGCGCGGCGAAGACAGTTTTAAAAAAGTAGCCTAAGTTACTCCTTATATCATCAGCTACCTATCAGTGAAAGTCTCGTCAAAATCGGCTCAGACGTTCCAGAGATTAGCCGGAACAAACAGACAGGCAAATAAACAGACAGACAGACAAAAATTGTAAAAAATGTTATTTTGGTGTATGTACCGTATATAAATTCATATTATTATGCGTGTAAAAAGCGGTTATTTCAATATTACAAACAGACACTCCAATTTTACTTATATGTATAGATGTAAATAAGTTTAATCAGACAGTAGTTTTATTACAGTACAGTAGTAGTATATACGTTTAACTTACAAAGTAACGAACATAATGTTGATATGCATAAGGAATTCTAAATTTTAAATACTGTGGTGCTATTTAAAATATACAGATACTAAAATTGCTTTCGTGTTGAATATGGAAACTCATTTACAGATTCGAATCATATTGCATTTAATTTTATTAACAAAGTATATTGCTTAGGAAGACAAAGTATACCCTTAATTTACGATAGTTATTTATTTAAATAAGTTTAAAAAATCTATTTTTAAATTGACTGACTCCATGGTACAGTGCCCAGCACCGCTGGGCCGAGGGTTTTGGGTTCGATTTCCACATAGGACAAATATTCGTGTGATGACAGGTTTTTTTGCTATTTGTCTAAGTGTTTAATTTCTTATATATTTGAACTTATTTATAAGTATTTATGCATAACAGTGTCTAATAACCAAAGCACAGGGCATCTTAATTTAGACATAGATGATCGTATGTGATTTGTTCCCGGCTATATATAATCATTCATACTTAAAAAATTATAACATCCTGGTCCAAAATACTAACGAGTGGGAAAAACAAAAAAATAAAATAAAATCAATCAATAAAATCAAATGTTCACCAAATGTATCGTAATTTGGATTTTGACATTAGAATACAGCATGTAATTAATTAAAAAATATATATTTTTATTTGCTGTATAGGCAGACTAGCGTACTGCCCACCTGATGGTGAGTGGTTGCCTTCACTCATGGTCAGCAATGACAGGGACAGCCTCTCCACAAGCCTCGTCTGAAGAAGGACATGTCAAAGCGCTCGAGGAACACCGTGGAGGTGAGCTCATTCCAAAGCCTTTAAAATGAAATTGAGAAAATATTGGCTGGGTAAAAAATGGTCTGTGACAAAAAAATAACCTTAAAAAATGTTAATAAAAAATATAGTTACATATCAGATGTAACTATATTTTTTAGTAAATTTTTTTAGTATAGGCGAAATTTTTTTATTTCAGTAAAAATATTTTAATTTATGCTAAGAAAAACATCGCGTGGAGTCTCCTTGAACGTATGTTTTACTCCTTAACATACAGAGGCCACAGAGTTTTCAGACTTTTTTTTCTTTTTTCTAACAATAATACATACAAACTGAATACGCTGCTTTTTTTTTTTTTTACCTACTGATAGCCCTAGTGGCTATTTCAGCGTAACCCTAACTTTAGTAGGTGAGCTCACGGGGCTCAAACCTGATGACGTTGCTAACAGGAACCCTAGCAAGAGCCGTGCTTCGAAGAATCTACCACCGGATCGGAATCGCGACCCACTGAGAAGATCCGGCGAGAAACTCAGTGGGCTGTGTCTGAGAGTTAATTTACTCGTCGAGCCCTTCGTCGCAAGCGACGGGTTCGACGAGAACGGTGACCGGTGCTTGAAGTACCTAAAAGCACCGTTAGTGGATCGGGAGGATCCGAGATGACGTGTTTTGGGCGACGTCGACTGCTTTCCATTCGGTCCGCAGGATCGGGAATGTAGTTACCGGCGGCCACGATGAGAGGGTTCTCGTGTCGTGCCGCTTTATCGAAGTGGCGCATCGACGCCGACTGTAGATACTTACTGATGGACTCTAAGTCCAGGTCGTCATGGAGGTCGACGTTCCTGACGAACCACGGGGCTCCGACGGCTATCCTGCAAAAACGGGATTGAATAATTTGGAATGATTTTAAGTGAGTGCGGGCCGCGTGAGTGAACACTACACTTGCATAGGTCATGACGGGGCGTATGCAAGTTTTGTAGAGTGTCACCTTATTTCTAAGGGACATTTTACTTCGCCTACATATCATCGGGTAAAGACGTCCTAGAATGAAGGCGGCACGGTCGCGTACCGTCTTGATGTGGGGGCGGAATGTCATCCTACTGTCGAGGGTGACGCCTAAATATTTGACCTTCGGGGCCCACGGTATGGGCTGGTCGAACATCGTGATTGGGCGAATGGCGGGGGCGAAGGTGTTGACGCGCCTAGTCGGGAGGGGGATGCTCAGCGTGATGTTCGGAGGGCGACCCCTTTTGAAGAGCACCGCTGTACTTTTCGTGGGGTTGATGTCGATGCGCCACTTCCGGAACCACTGTCCCATGGTGGTAGCTGCGGTCTGAAGTCGTCGATGAAGCAACGCCTTCTTCCTACACGAGTAGTAGATGGCGGTGTCATCGGCGAAGAGCGCCAGATGGGTCTCCGGAGACCAGGGTATATCATTGATATACAAACTAAATAGTAACGGGGAGAGGGCGGAGCCTTGCGGGACTCCGGCTGTGACATGACGGGGCCGGGAATGCGTTCCCTCGACTCGATATCGGAACGAACGGTTCGACAAGTAGTCTCGTATGATGAGCACGAGTCTGTCTGGCACTCCCATGTTATACAGTTTGTATATCAAACCGTTGTGCCAGACTTTGTCGAACGCCTTCGCTATATCGAAGAAGAGGGCTCCTGTCGGAATGGGTTTCCGCCTATTCAGCCCTAGTAAGATGTGCTCCGTGAGGCGGTACACTTGATGGACGCACGAGTGTCTGGCACGGAATCCAAACTGCTCGTCTATGAGAATTTTATTCGCGGATACGAAGTCCCAGAGGCGTTTACGAAGGAGCCGTTCGTATAGTTTGCCTATCGCCGGGAGGAGACTGATGGGGCGGTAACTCGCGGTTTCATTTTTCGGTTTGCCCGGCTTGTGTATGCCGATAACGTCAGCTTCTTTCCACGCCGCGGGAAAGATGCAGTTCGTCATAGCAGCATTTAAAATGGTGGCCAACATCGTTATCAGTTGGGCTGGTAGCAATTTAAGCGCGCGATTGCGGATGCCGTCGGAGCCGGGAGCTTTCCGTGGTTGCAGGCTATCGATCGCTTCCTTAACCTCGGAAGTGGTAATGGGGGGTAACGCGTCCGAGGGCGGCAGGGAAGCTCTGCGCTCGACCTCCCTGTCGACGAACTCGGTGTGTTCAGGGTCCGCGTGTTGAGTGCTGGTGGTGCACTGCTCTTGCAGTGCCTGCAAGAGCAAACTGGTGGTACATGTAACTTCGCAGTTTTTAATATCCTAGTCATAAAGCCATCCTAATAAAATATTTTTCGAATCACGAGGCTTTTCAACTTCAGAGCTTCGAAGCTTCGTGTTTATTCACGAAACGAACATTAACGTATTAAAACTGTTTCTTTATAATTCGCAAACGACGTGATTTACGAATGTCGTACACGACGTATGTTTGATACAATTGCATTTATGACATTCAATTTATGAATTCAGTTGACTCACAATAAAAATCCGAAATGAAAGTTTTTTTTTTATTGCCTTTGTAGGTAGATGAGCATACGGCCCACCTGATGGTAAGTGGTCAGCGCCGCTCATGGACGTCAGCAATGCTGGGGGCAGAGCCAACAACATGTCATAGCGCTCGGAAAACACCGTGGACCCCCTCCATTCCAAAGCCGGATGGTACGTGGCAAAAAAGATCTTTGGAAACGCACTGTCGATGAACGCAGCGGTTCCAGATAATATGGATGAACTCTGCTACGATGGCGGGAGGTGCGATGGTAAAAAGAAGATGAGGGGATCGTCTCGAATAATTCCTCAGAGCATTCCCCATGAATCATACGGTATAAAACACAGAAAGAACCGAAGTCCCTCCGTAGAGGTTCCAAACGATCCGTGAGAGCGGGACTATCGACCATCCGAACAGCCCGTTTCTGTATGGAGTCAAGTGGAAGTAGCTGGTATTTGGGAGCCCCGGCCCAGAGGTGAGAGCAGTACTCCACGCGAGGCGGGACCTGCGCTTTATAAAACACAAGTCTCTGTCCAGGCGTGAAATACCGCTTCGCTCTGTTGAGGACTCCCAACATTTTAGAGGCCAATTTGGCTTTACCTTCCAAATGACTCCGAAATTGGACATCGCTCGAAATATCGACCCTCAGAATCCCGATACTCGCGGAAAGCTGCAGGGATACTCCTTAAAATTCCGGCACCATGACAAAAGGGTCCTTCTTATGTTATTTTATGGGTTATTTTGTTAATTTGAAGGATTAGAGATTGATTAAATTATTTTTATACTAACCGTATATATCTATATGTACATACATTTACCAAAACGAAATAAAATCCTACTAAGTATGTTTCTTTACTATTAATTAAATACGAAGGGGCGTACCTAAAAAAAAATTTTTATAACAGAATAATGTCAGAAATAATTACGTATTTAAATACTCTTTAAAAGCATTGACCATACAATGAAATCTAACAAACTACACCGACAGAAAAAAAACCGCGTGTGTACTTATATACGGACTATAAACTTTTGTACATAACAAAACAAAAAAGAATAAAAAACTGTGTATCTAAGAGTATAACTAGAGTACGTACAAAAAAGTTAAAATTATGGACAACAGATTTATACTAATAAAAAGATTCTAATTGAAAAGAGCAATAAAATAAACAATCAAAGACTTTTGAAAATTAGCCTGTGCTCGAAATCACTTCGAAAGACTAGGACACTAGTTTTTCTAATTATATTAGACATTTTTGAAAATATAACCAAAATATATTATTATTAAATATGTATGTACCAAACAGTAACCAACCCAAACATTTAGTTTGCCGTTAAAAAGGTACGGTTTGAAAAATGATTATTAAACGGTACGTGTTAGGTAGCTATTCTCTGACACTGAACTAGAAATTAATCCATTTAATTTAATTGACATTTTCACGGATAAAATAATTTTTTTGTAAGTAGATAGCTAGCAATTTCGAGATGCTATAAAAACAAATTCCGATATGGTACTTATATACTTTATGGCATAGACCGTCGACGTAACTTGGAACCTTTGGTTCTCTGGAGGAAATTCTGGAGGTTCTCTCTGTATTTGGTACGTTCCATGGGGAGTGCTCTGAGGAATTGTTGGAGATCTATCACACCGCCCGCCACTTGAGCAGAACTTATCCATACTTCCTAGAACCATTGCGATCACACAGTGCGTTTCTAGAGATCTTGCCTACTTCGTATCATTCGGCTTTGGAATTAACTTCCGTTCTCGGTGTTTCTTGAGCGCTTTCTTCAAACGAGATTTGCGGAGAATACTGAACGGTAGGCAGTGCTGGTTTACATAGAAAACAAAAACAAAAAAACCTTAAATGTCTCAGGAATCCGTTGGATACGGCAGTAGCGAACCTTGGAGAAGTTGAACCACCTCTTACTAACAAATTAACTTAATAGTTACCGTATATGTCAGTATTTAAAATCTTGTAAAATCTCGCCAAATGTGTATTATTTAATGCTACTCCGTCTGCGTTTGCGTCAATGCGTCTAATAGGACTTCATGCTTCCCGCCTCCGTAGGTTTAACCCACGATTCCCTAAAAGTGACCCCTGGTTGGTGCTAAGCGGGAGCCGAAAACACAATCGGTGGTAGGACCTAGTTCAACTGGCTGGCAACCACCCTCCAACTAAAGTCCGCTGCCAAATAGCCTAGCTGTGTTCCGGCGTGTGGATTGGAGAGCCAGTTCTATTCCTTTTCTTTCCTCCTCCTCCTTGTTGGTGGTGAGTCTTGGTGATACTTGGAACATGCAGAGTAAACGTGCGCGCAAGTCCGCGGGACGTGGGTTGCTGACAGGGTTATAGGGAGTTGAATTGGTTTCTGCCACCGCAATTGAAGCCGCCACCGCCATTGAAACGGTGTCTGCCACCGCCCGCCGGTCAGTAAGGGACGTGAACCTAGGTGTCACAGCTAAAAGTCAGAAATAGCCACCAAGAATTCTCATTAAAAATAGATGATAAATTGGTAACTAGTCATGAAGATGTGGCTAATGCTTTTGAAAAGTTTTTCTCTGACATTCCAGTTTCAACTACCACTTCTCTAAATTCATCCCCCACAGCAGCTGAAATATTATTGCATAACCATATCAACAAATGTAATGAAATTTTTAAATTGAAGAAAATTAATTCAAGCAATATAATAAAAAGTTTTAATAGCCTTAATGTAAAAAATACAGCTGACTTGTGGGGCATATCAGTAAAGGTTTTGAAGTCTGTAATAGACATTATTGCTCCTCATCTTGTTAGTATTTTTAATGATTGTATTAGGTGTGGTGTATTTCCTGACTTAATGAAACATAGTAAAGTGATTCCTCTTTTTAAATCTGGTAGTACTGATGACCCCTCTAACTATAGACCTATTTCACTACTCCCTACGTTGAGTAAAATCTTTGAAAAAATTATTTTGACACAACTTTTAGAACATTTTAATTCAAATAACCTGCTTCATAATAAACAATTCGGGTTTACCAGGGGTCGTTCTACAACTGATGCAGGTGCTTATCTAATCAAAAATATCTTTCAATCTTGGGAGGAATCGTATGATTGTCTTGGAATTTTCTGTGACTTATCCAAAGCATTTGACTGTGTTGAACATGAAACATTGGTGAGGAAACTACATCACTATGGTATTAGGGATAATGCCTTGGAACTTATTACTTCCTATTTATCAGGAAGGATGCAAACAGTAGATGTGAAAGGTAATAGATCTTCAGGCACCTTGTTGAAAATGGGTGTACCTCAGGGTTCCATTTTGGGTCCTTTTTTATTTCTAATATACCTAGTCAGGTCATAAATTCTGTCACATGTTTAATGTAAAATAATTGAAACAAGTTTATTCATTATGTAACCATTCATATACCAAAATTAACTTAACAAAACATAGATTCTTATGACACTAAAGTTTATGCAAAATGACCTCCGTGATTTTGAATACAGGCCTTCAATCTGCGCGGCGAGTCGTCTATCGCAGCACGAACGAGGTCCATGTCAATATCGGCGGCTGCCTTAATCAAGGATGTCTTGAGTGACTCCAAATTGGGATGAGGCTTTGAACACGCCTTTTCCTCCAAGTTTTGCCATATCTTGTAATCTAACGAATTCAAATCTGGACTGGAGGAGGGCCAGTCTTCGTGCCGGATGAAGTCGATTTCACGCGCCGCCAGCCAGTCTTGTGTGCTCTTCGCTTTATGAGCTTGGGCCGAATCTTGTTGGAATACCCAGTGCCTGTTATGGAACATGGTATGAGAAACAGGTTCCACAAGGTTCGTCAGGACTGTATTTTGATACACAACTGCATTCGTTTTTACACCTTTCTCACAAAAATGTACCTCTGTTAAGCCCCAATAAGAAACTCCCAACCATACCATGAGCGAGGATGGAAAATGACCTCGTTGGACACGCGGAATACGGTTGCTCGCTTCTTCACTACTGTGTGCGTTCACCTTATCATTTTGTTTGTTGTAGCTCTCTTCTACGGTAAAAATTTTTTCATCCGAAAAAAGAATTTCCCTTCATTTTTTTCCCGCGTACCGCTTCAACAAAGCGCGGCATCTCTTCAGTCTCAGGTCCATTAGACGAGCATTCAAACGATGTCATGTTTTTCTTCGATATGTCCGAAGCCCTAAGTCTTCATTTAACACCCTTTTCACCGTGGTTCTGCTTAACCCCATCTGAAGGGCCAACAGTTTCTGCTTACGTTTGGGATTTCTTTGAATTCGCGCCTTCACAGCTTTTATCACTGCTGGAGTCTTAACAGACCGAGGGCGACCACTTCTTGACCTGTCATCTACACTAGAGTCTTCATTGTATCGTTTGATGGTACGATAAACGAATCTTTTGGTTATATTCAAATTTTTCAGTATGTTAAAAATTTGAATTGGCGCGTAACCGCAACGATGCAACGCAATAACTGCAACACGGTATTCTTTAAGCGCCCACTCCATATTTAAAAATGAGTAAAATTCTAAAAGTATACATTTTTATTTTCATGAACAATTCGAAATTCGAATTGAATAAACTTTTTTGTGGCCAGCATTCTAAAAGAAAAGTTTTTACTGTGTGACAATACTTATGACCTGACTAGTTATATAAACAATTTACGAATACGAACGAATATATGTATTTCATTGTTTTTATTGTTTTTGTTGCAGTTATTGTTTTATTCTAAGCTCAGATAATGATTGGTCGGTCTGATACTGGTGTACCGATTGTTTCGTTACTGTTAGGCATTGCTGAGCCCTTTCCAAGCCTCGTTATTTTTCTTTTAATTTTTCTTTTAATTTTTGTTTCATTATCTGTAAATTAATGGTTGGAATAAATGTTTATTATTATTATTATTATAAAACTAATGTCTAAAGTGGAGAACTCTCTTTGGCGAGTCTTCAAGTGGGGTGAACTGAATTTAGTTCAGTTCAACCCATTGAAGACACACTTTTGCGCGTTCACTGCAAAGAAGGACCCTTTTGTCATAGCGCCGGAATTTCAAGGAGTACCCTTGCAGCTTTCCGCGAGTATAGGGATTCTGGGGGTCGATATTTCGAGCGATATTCAATTTTGGAGTCATTTGGAAGGTAAAGCCAAATTGGCCTCTAAAATGTTGGGAGTCCTACATAGAGCGAAGCGGTTTTTCACGCCTGGGCAGAGACTTGCGCTTTATAAAGCATAAGTCTGGCCTGGCATGGAGTACTGCTCTCATATCTGAACCGGCTTGATATATTCCAAATACCAGCTACTTCCATTTGACTCCATACAGAAACGGGCTGTTCGGATGGTCGATAGTCGCGGATCACTTGGAACCTCTGGGTCTACGGAGGGACTTCGGTTCGCTCTGTGCTTTATACCGTATGTTCCATGAAGAATGCTCTGAGGAATTATTCGAGATGATCTCCTCATCTCTTTATCATCGCACCTCCCGCCGTCAGAGCAGAGTTCGTACATTTTATCTGGAACAGTGGACAGTGCGTTTCCAAATATCTTTTTTGCTACGTACAATCTGGCTTTGAAATGAACTCCCATCTACGATGTTTTCCGAGTGCTATGACATGTCCTTCTTCAAACGAGGCTTGCGGAGAGTACTTAATGGTAGGCAGCGGCTTGGCTCTGCCCCTGGCATTGCTGACGTCCATGAGCGACGGTGACAACTTTTCATCAGGTGGGCCGATGCTCATCTGCCTACAAAGACAATAAAAAAAATCTAAAACTAATTTATTAATTATTTAGTATAAGTTCTTATAAACAAGTCGAATGAAACTTATAATTCAGCACGTATCATAAAACACACATTAAAATTTGATCTTGGTTTTTTTTCCGTACCAATTAGCCGGATTTAAATTACGGTAATAATTAAAGCATGTTCATGCAAATTCACACAAGAATGGCAAAGTACGGCTACAGTATCGGTTTAAAAAGAAAATCTATTAAACTATATATAAAACACTATTTCGACTTGAACACAAATACTGTGTACCGATAAATTATTCATTAAAAATAAGGACCAGAAAATAACAGATTAAAGATAATATGTACATATAATGTGTATAAAAGAACCTGAGCGCGAAACCAACGTTATCAAGGTCGATTTATAAAAACTTAATGCTCAGTATATTTTGTATTCTCTATTAACAAACAATATTGGGTATCATTTATTGCCTTTAATAATGCTAACGGTATATTATGAATTCGTGTAGGTAAGCTATTACCAAGATCCCGCCTAGTTGCGCTGTAGTTATATGCGGTAAAACAACCAACTGCTCCGGCTTAAATCTCATGTTTTAAAACGGGTTCCTGAAACCACCTGATGGTAGAACGGTCGTCGTGGCCTAAAGGATAAGACGTCCAGTGCATCCGTATCTGGCGATGCACCTCGAACAAACCTTTGTTGCTCACAAGCTCAGGTCTTAGTTGCTTTGGAATAAGATCCTTAATAAATGCGAACAACTTTTTTTAAATGCTTTTGCTTCGTTCGTGCTTTCGTGGACCTCTGAGATGCCCAGGGTACATCCAAGCTCCTGCCTACTTCTGAGGAGTCATTGCAAACCCCATTTGAAGAAATACATGACATAGCACTCGGGAAACACCGTAGATGGGAGTTCGTTCTAGAACCGGATGGTACGTGGTAAAAAGGATCTCTTGAAACGCCCTGTGAAAGATCACAGCGGTTCCAGATAGTATATAATTTAATGTAAGACGACCCCACTGAGTTTCTCGCCGAATCTTCTCAGTGGGTCGCGTTTCCGATCCGGTGGTAGATTCTGCTCATGCTAGAACCAGTGTTAGCAACACTTCCGGTTTGAGCACTGTGAGCTCACCTACACGTTAAGGCGAAGCTCAAATAGCTTCCCAAGGCTATCAGCATAGGTTAAAAAAAATTAAAAAAATATATAAGATGGACATCAACGACACAAATGCCGCTACTCACCTCGAGGCATAAGCTGTACGTCTCACTTGTTTTACAATATAACAGCTGCACCACTCTACAAATCTAGACGCATTACTGCTTCACGATAGAAAATAAGCAGGGTATTGGGTACCCACCCACTCGTGCAGGCGTGATGTTATTCCTTCCTCCTATCTCGGAAGTCAATCGTGAGTGAACATTTGTTAAGGAGAAAAATGTGTACCTGCCTGCTTGCGGCATTCAAACATCGTCATAGTCGCAAATAAACAAACGCTCATAACATAATGCTTTTTCCGGGTCATTGCTAATATGATAAATTAAAATAATAACAGTTATTAAATTTATTTGTAGAGATTTCAAGTCCAAATCCTGTAATAGTTTTTACAGCAGTTCTACCATTAATACTATTGTGTTATTCCGAAGCTGCAGGCGCAATTAACTTATATGCTTAGATGCAAATGTCGGCCTCTTTTGCCAAATAGCGGTGATGAGATGATTTTACTATTCGCCACTAGATGGAAATGTTGTTTCTCAACGTAAGATGGCGCTACAATTACAGAAATCCATCTGAATTTGTTTACCTAAACAAAAATTGGCTTACAGCTTAATCCACGTTAATTTGTGCAGTCAAATATTTTTCAAAACATCAAGAATGTCAAAATCTAGGACTCGTCGATTACGATGAAGAGTTCGGCGTGCAAACTAGCTCATAGACACAGCCGACTGAGTTTCTCGCCGGATTCGTCAGTGGGTCGTGAATTGGAGCTCGTGGTAGATTCTGCGAAGCACGATTCTTGCTAGGGCCAGTGTTAGAATTTTTTTCCTAATTCCAAATATTTCGCATTCCGGGCGACGAGGTGCAGGTAGCGGCCGAAACAGTCGTGTCCCGTGAAGGTTGTCCATGCCTGCTCTAAGGTAACTGATCAAAAGCTTCTTCATATCTCATTTGTTTCACTCATAAGCTCGCGCTTCGGAAATCAGATAAGTTTTCAATCGAATCGTATTAGGCAATTCCACTGACATCAAGGCATTGTTTAAGTACAGAATGTTGGTAATGACGTTCATTAATGTCATTAATGTTTTATTGAAAATAATATTTACGAAAGAATCGGTGGTGTACAAATGGTTGGTTCATTTATACGAAGTCGTTGTGACTGAAAGGATAAAGCCCTCGGTATGTTCAAAGCCCACATGTGTGACCATCCTGCTTATTACTACCGCGAAGCAGTCATGCCTACCAGTTTGAAGGGTCTGAAGGCCGTAGAATTAAGACTTTCAGCTCATTTCTCAATGTGAGTGGTGGCAATCAGGTTATGAAATGTATAGGCTTTGATAACCTCCAAGTAGCCCTTGAATTCTTGAACCATCAACGAAATTTAATGAAGTAATGCTGTGCCCACTGTGCCACCGATGAAGCTCGTCGTTAACTGAAAAAGTCAAAATAGTATATGGTAATTTACAATTTTAAACAAAGATATGGATAGTCGAAAGACTGATTAATGAAATTTTAACGTTACTAAATAACTAATCTCGCCATAAATGCTGTTAAAAAAAATATTTTTTGGACTTTTTAATTATTTTGAATTGGGAATTATTTTGAATCATATGTGTGATAGGTATTTTAAAAACTTCTTGCAATTTTGCGCTATTTCAAATATTTTTTCGTGTTCATTATCAAATTTCAATATGGAATGGGGTGTTAAAGAAAATAGGATTGCAGAGATCGCCTTGCACAATGTGGGTATGGAGCCGTCGGTCATATTCTAGACAATTCAAAAGCTTGGTATCAGCCGTATGTTCGTATATCGTATTATCAAGAGACACAACAACACTTCGTATGTCGAAGACCAGAAAATATCGGGGCGGCTGCGTGCGGCTAGAACTGCAAAGGCTGTTAATGCTGTTAAAGCCAGAATTCGTCGAAGCCCCATTAGGAAACAAAACATCTTATCCCCAGAAATGAAGATTCCCACTAGGACTCTGTCGCGATACGCAGGTGAATGACACAGAAATATTCTCTTAACCGATTAAAAATTTTTCACGATTGAAGAACACTACAATAAGCAAAATGATAAAGTGTAAGCTCACAGTTCTAAAGAAGCTGCTCAAGGGATCGGAAAAGTACGACGTGGTCATCATCTTGCGTCAGTGATGGTTTGGTGGGGCGGGTCCTATCTAGGAGTCACAAAACTACATTTTTGTGAAAAAGGAGAGGCAACTTCAGCCAAAGTGTAGTAATAGTAAAGTATACAGTCTTTGATCATATTGTGAAACCTCGCAGCAATACAGTTTTTGAAAATATACCGTGGACTTTCCAGCAGGACTCTGCACCTGGTCACAAGGCACAAACCAAGCCTAGCTTGAAACCAACGTTCTGAACTTTATAAAAGCTGAAGAATGGCCCTCATCTAGCCCAGATCTCAACCCTTTAAACTTCAAATTATGTTCAGTTTTAGAGGACATGGCTTGATCTAAACGAGACGACGACATCGAGTCTCTTCAAAAATCTTTGGAGCCAGCAGTAGCGAAATTTTCCAAGGAAACAGTGCGTAAATCCATACATTCGTGGCCAAGCAGATTAAAGCCAAAGATGGCCATTTCGAATAGAATCAAAACGACACGCACTACACTATGATGATTAGTGGGTGAAATAAGATAATCATAACTTAATGTAGGTATGTTTGTCATTGTTTGTAATAGATTGGGGGAAAAGTCTTTTCGCATTATAGCGATGAATTTGTAATAAAATCTCTTTGGCTATACTATTTATATCTGGCTGGTTTTGGTATCATTAAAAGTTTAAATTTTAAAGAAGATAATTCCAAATTCAAATTAGGAAAATGTGTGATTTTTATTTATTTTTCGTACTGTCAAGATGAGTTAATTTAATGAAGAAATTGGATACATTTTAAAATTTTACAAACATGCAACGCAAGCCGTGAAAAAAATTTACGATGTTTATGGACCTAGTGCAGTGTCTGTGAGAGTAGCACAAATTTGGTTTAAGCGTTTTCAATCCGGAAATTTTGATCTCAAAGATGCACGTCACTCTGGTCGCCCTATTACGGATAAATGGATGCCATTTTTGAAAAAGTTGAACAAGATCGGCATATCGTTAGTTACGACGTAGCTGAAGAACTGGGAATTGATCACAACACAATTTTGGCACATTTGAAAATAAATGGGGTACACAAATAAGCTCGATATTTGGGTACACAAATAAGCTCGATACTTGGGTACCTCACGAGCTCACTGAAAGAAACCTAATGAGCCGTGTACTCATTTGTGATTCTTTATGACCACCTAATGAAACCGAACCATTTTTGAAGAAGCTGATAACTGGTAATGAAAAGTGGATCACGTACGACAAGAACGTGCAAAAAGGGTCGTGGTCAAAGGCCGGTCAGGCTTCACAGACTGTGGGTAAACCAGGGTTATTAACTCGTAACAAGGTGATGCTATGTGTGTGGTGGGCTTGGAAGGGTATTATTCATTATGAGCTGTTACCACCAGACAGGACCATCGATTCTGAAATCTACTGCGAACAACTGATTAGATTAAAGCAAGAAGTTGAGAGAAAGCGGCCGGAATTAATTAACAGAAGGGGTGTGGTTTTTCATCATGATAACGCTAGACTTCACAAATCTTTAGCCACTCAGCAATAATTAAGAGAGCTTGGCTGGGAGCTGTTAATTGCATCCGCCGTATAGTCCTGACCTTGCACCTTCAGATTTCGACCTGTTTCGGTCTCTTCAGAATTCTTTAGGCAGTGTCAGGTTAACATCATGAGAGAACTGCCTGCCAAAACCAATTGTCGCGGTATTTTGATCAGAAGCCCCAAAATTTATATAGCAATGGGATCATGTCCCTACCTATAAGATGGCAAAAAGTTATCGAACAAAATGGTACCTACATACTTTAATTAAATGTAAATAAACTATATTAATTTTTTTTGTGAATTTTCTAAAAAAATGCGAAGAAACTTTTCCCCAACCTATTATTAAATAATTGATTTTATCAACAGTGAACAAACAGCATTAAAAAATAGCAATGTACACACACAATCCATAACTCTCTATCACTGGACCAATAAATTTTATAATTTATCATACCTAATCAATCTTGATTTTATAATTTTAACGCCAAGTCCGAAATCTTATTAAAAAAGCTTGGCGTGATTTTAAAGCCCCTACGCTTTTAGCAGGATCGCGAGATGTGCCAATAGTTTTATTTTATTATCTACTTAATTTAGTGTTTCTTCAGTTCTAAACATTTAATACAGGTGATTTATTGACCCCTTAACATTTGTGAAGGTAGGTGCACTAGTGGTAAAAAATTTAATGAGGACGAGGGACGTGGCTTTTCGGATTCTTTAAAAAAATCCATAGAAGTTTCAGTAAATTCTCAATATTTTACTGAACTTTTATTTATTTTCATTTCATCGCATATTCAATTTCATATAAAAACAGCTTCTTTTCTTTTCGTTCCATTTTATTTCCCACCATTAAATATCGTCATCAACGTTAGATGTTCGAAAAAATCGACTAGAAAGAGACGTGAGGGTATAGTCAACAATGACGTTTTGGCCAACCAAACACGCACTGCGCAGCCCTACTTAGGTGGGTGGTGCCGGAGTGGGTTGAAATAATTCTATTTTAGAAATTTTGTTTGTAGTTTTGTAAATTTGATAGATAGCATATATTGTAATCATTATTTTTAGAAGTAAGATTGACCTACATGTTAATATAACTGAATTGAAGCAATATATCTTAGGGAAAACCAGTGTAAGCTATTTTATAACCTATATTAGTCATCAAGAGATTGGATCTTAAAGTAATAGACGGTTTCTAGATTAACTTATCCCTTTTTATAATCAACTGCTTGAAATTTTTCTTCTAAAGTCTGTGTACATCGATGCGATCAAGGGTAAGTGAAATTCATAAAATTTTACTAGTTTATTAAAAAAATTTTTTTTATGAAGCTTTACTTTCAAGAAATCAAAATTTTGAAAGTGCTTAAAGAAGCCGCATTAGCTAAAATAACAACTATAGGTTTCAATTATACAGCCCTTCTAATAAATTGTAAAGGTAGATAAAATATACAAAGCACTCAATAGATATTGTTGAAAAAACAAACCTTAATTAATTTTATTAGAAATTGAATCTTGAATTTATCATAAAAACCACTGTTTTAACTACGAATAATATAAAAAGTGCCAACTGCTCTTGCTATCCAATAGAACTAAGGATAAAATTAATGGAAATTTGAATAGATATAAAAGTATTATTATTATTATTTTTTATTGCCTTTGTAGGCAGATGAGCTTACGGCCCACCTGATGGTAAGTGGTTACCGTCGCCCATGGACTTCAGCAATGCCAGGAGCAGAGCCAAGCCGCTGCCTACTGCAGAATGAAAATATGCTTCAAATTATTTCACAAACTTAAAACCTTTCAAAGATATGGTATATGGTATATGGAGAGCACACTACTTGCTTTGATAAAATTTTTAAATGTATTCAATTGCAAGAAGTATAGATTGAGATTTTCTCACCCATGTATCCATTAAGAACACAATAGATATGTGGAAGTCATGCTTTTTCATGTTGTACAAGGGCAAAGCCAAAATACTGTTCATGTGACTAATGGTACGTTACTAATGGTGTCTAACTAGTGTATTAATGTGCTGACTTTTAAAAGTAATATCAAATGTAACAAAGTTTATCAGGATCATTTTTGCTTTTTTTTTTTTCATTCTATTTAATAATCACTATAAAAACAAAAAAAACTACTACGCTCCTCAAATAATAAATTCTTTGAATCTGAAAATGCAACTTAAAAGTGGTTAATTTTGTGGGTAGTAAAAACCAAACCTGATTAAGTGAAAATGTATAAGG